>NC_084629.1:42425033-42582533 GCF_033978795.1 Nerophis ophidion | reverse complement strand
TCCCCAAGTCTCGCACTGGCTTTTATCCGCCTGGCAGATGTGAGACGGCAGTGGGTGTGTGGGGAGAGCCTTTCACTGAGAGGTGCAACAATCCAACTGTAATTACTCTACTTTCATCTGGGAGTTTAAGTAATGCACTTGGGGAGAAAAACGTGGGCAGTCTGCTTCATTCACTTACGGAGCATCCTCCTTGCTTTGCTTTTTTTGTCTGTGCTACTTAGCAACGAGGAAGCCGAGGTCGGGGAGTAGAAGCCCAGATAAAAGGCGGCAGGATCCCAGGTGTCAATCAGGCTACCTGTCTCTTGGCCTCGGCAAGGTGGTAAGGCATGGCTCCTTCTTCCAGCGGCGCTATCCTCTCGATGTCGGCATGGTTGAGGCGCCTTCACACACACACACACACACACACACACACACACACACACACACACACACACACACACACACACACACACACACACACACACACACACACACACACAACAGCAGAGAATTACGCCAGTAAAGAATATAAATCTGCGTCTAATAATGTAACAAGCTCCAAAAAACAGGATGAACGCCACAACAAAGGTGTTTTCTTACTAAATGTTTGACATACAACTTACAAAAGCGCATGGACATGCTTCCGTGTATGTCCTTGGACAAAAGCCAAAAGCAGTGAAGTTGTCAGCTTGTGTAAATAAAAAGAGAAAACAACAAATCCTTTTCAACGTATATTCAATTGAATAGACTGCAAAGACAAGATACTTAACGTTTTGAACTGGAAAACTTGGTTATACTTTGCAAATATTAGCCCATTTGGAATTTGATGCCTGCAATATGTTAAAAAAAAAAGCTGGCACAAGTGGCAAAAAAGAGTGAGAAAGTTGAGGAACGCTCATCAAAGACTTATTTGGAACATCCGACAGGTCCATCCATCCATCATCTTCCGCTTATCCGAGGTCGGGTCGCAGGGGCAACAGCCTAAGCAGGGAAACCCAGACTTCCCTCTCCCCAGCCACTTCGTCTAGCTCTTCCCGGGGGATCCCGAGGCGTTCCCAGGCCAGCCGGGAGACATAGTCTTCCCAACGTGTCCTGGGTCTTCCCCGTGGCCTCCTACCAGCTGGACGTGCCCTAAACACCTCCCTAGGGAGGCGTTCGGGTGGCATCCTGACCAGATGCCCGAACCACCTCATCTGGCTCCTCTCGATGTGGAGGAGCAGCGGCTTTACTTTGAGTCCCTCCCACAGGTGAACAGGCTAATTGGGAACAGGTGGGTGCCATGATTGGCTATAAAAGCAGCGGCCATGAAATGCTCACTCATTCACAAACAAGGACGGGGCGAGGGTCACCACTTTGTGATCAAATTGTTGATGAACAACATTTCTCAAGCAGCTATTGCAAGGAATTTAGGGATTTCACCATCTACGCTCTGTAATATCATCAAAAGATTCAGAGAATCTGGAGAAATCACTGCACGTAATCCGAAAACCAGCATTGAACGCTCGTGACCTTGGATCCCTCAGGCGGTACTGCATCAACAAGCCACATCAGTGTGTAAAGGATATCACCACATGGGCTCCGTAACAGTTCAAAAAACCACTGTCAGTAACTACAGTTGGTCGCTACATCTGTAAGTGTAAGTTCAAACTCTACTATGCAAAGCCATTTATCAACAACACCCAGGAACGCTTCGCTGGGACGAGCTCATGTTTTTTTTTTTGTCCTGTCCAGCTTCTCAGACAAATCATATAGTTGATGTAGATGCCCGTATCAGCTGTACTAATTAACTTTACAAAAGTGTGTGATACTTCTCTTGTTGCCTTATTTGTATTTGACTTTGTTAAATGTATTTATATTATCATTTTTTGCAACCGTGGGGGGCCGAGGTCATCTATGATGGACTGATGTAAAGCATTACATTCTAAGTTAATGATTATTTGAAAAGAAAAATTAAGTTTCCCAGTTCGAACACTAAATATCACACGCAGGCACACAATATATGTTGTGAAATCAGTCTTTCCGGGGAGTAGAAAGTTGAGTCATTGTTTACAAAACAGAAAAGCTATGAGTAAGAAGGGAATAAAAACTGTAACAGAACCAGGACAAATATCAAACGTGAGTAAGTGATGTAATCAGCAGACATCTGGATAGTCTCGTTTATTTCAACAAAGTGTCTGAACGTAGAATTAGAATACAGAGCAACCGCAACTTAAAGGTACACCAACGGAAAAGTGTTTTGAAATACGTAATTGGACAAATAATTGTTATGCTTCAAAAGCAAACAAAAATGAAGGTCCGCCCAAAACATTCTACCTTACTTGTTCGCAATAACTTATAGCTAGAGACTGACTTCATTTGTTCTTTATTTCCATGCAAAGGAAGAGATGTGAAGGTCAGTGCTGGGAAGAATACGGTGTGTGACATTCTTGGAATTAAAGAAATAAATCATAAAACACAAGCAATTTGAGGCCATCGCTGCTCGTCTGCAGCGTACTGACGCAGAATGACTAACGCCAACCAAGAATGTGACAATAATATCTAAATGGCAAACATACAGCCATGAAAATATGGAGAGGCTGCTGATTACCTTATTTGGAACAAGCTACTGTAGAAGTGCACTCTCAAAAGTGAAGTCTGTACATTATTGCTACACAATTACTTCATCAAACTATTGTACTTGCTTGGCTTATTGTACAAACCCCGTTTCCATATGAGTTGGGAAATTGTGTTAGATGTAAATATAAACAGAATACAATGATTTGCAAATCATTTTCAAGCCATATTCAGTTGAATATGCTACAAAGACAACATATTTGATGTTCAAGGTCATAAAGTTTTTTTTTGTGTACAAATAATAACTTAGAATTTCATGGCTGCAACATGTGCCAAAGTAGTTGGGAAAGGGCATGTTCACCACTGTGTTACATCACCTTTTCTTTTAACAAAACTCAATAAACGTTTGGGAACTGAGGAAACTAATTGTTGAAGCTTTGAAAGTGGAATTCTTTCCCATTCTTGTTTTATTTAGAGCTTCAGTTGTTCAACAGTCCAGGGTCTCCGCTGTCGTATTTTACGCTTCATAATGCACCACACATTTTCCATGGGAGACAGGTCTGGACTGCAGGCGGGCCAGGAAAGTATCCGCACTCTTTTTGTACGAAGCCACACTGTTGTAACACGTGCTGAATGTGGCTTGGCATTCTTTTGCTGAAATAAGCAGGGGCGTCCATGAAAAAGGCGGCGCCTAGATAGCAGCATATGTTGCTCCAAAACCTGTATGTACCTTTCAGCATTAATGGTGCCTTCACAGATGTGTAAGTTACCCATGCCTTGGGCACTAATGCACCCCCATACCATCACACATGCTGGCTTTTCAAACTTGGTGTCGATAACTGTCTGGATGGTTCGCTTCCCCTTTGGTCCGGATGACACGATGTCAAATATTTCCAAAAACAATTTGAAACGTGGACTCGTCAGACCACAGAACACTTTTCCACTTTGCATCAGTCCATCTTAGATGATCTCAGGCCCAGAGAAGCTGGCGGCGTTTCTGGATGTTGTTGATAAATGGCTTTCGCTTTGCATAGTAGAGCTTTAACTTGAACTTGCGGATGTAGCGATGAACTGTATTTAGTGACAGTGGTTTTCTGAAGTGTTCCTGAGCCCATGTGGTGATATCCTTATAGATTGATGTCGGTTTTGGATACAGTGCCGTCTGAGGGATGGAATGTCACGGTAATTCAATGTTGGTTTCCGGCCATGTCGCTTACGTGGGGTGATTTCTCCAGATTCTTTTAACCTTTTGATGATATTATGGAGCGTAGATGTTGAAATCCCTAAATTTCTTGCAATTGCACTTTGAGAAAGGTTGTTCTTAAACTGTTTGACTATTTGCTCACGCACTTGTGGACAATGGGGTGTACCTCGCCCCATCCTTTCTTGTGAAAGACTGAGCATTTTTTGGGAAGCTGTTTTTATAGCCAATCATGGCACCCACCTGTTCCCAATTAGCCTGCACACCTGTGGGATGTTCCAAATAAGTGTTTGATGAGCATTCCTCAACTTTATCAGTATAAATTGCCACCTTTCCCAACTTCTTTGGCACGTGTTGCTGGCATCAAATTCTAAAGTTAATGATTATTTGCACACAAAAAAAATGTTTGAGTTTGAACATCAAATATGTTATCTTTGTAGCATATTCAACTGAATATGGCTTGAAAAGGATTTGCAAATCATTGTATTCTGTTTATATTTACATCTAACACAATTTCCCAACTCATATGGAAACAGGGTTTGTACAAAATGTGTACAAATTGAATAAAATACGATTTTTTTGGGCCCATGTTGGACTCTTACATAATTATATAATGTTTTCTGGTACAATAATATAGCACATTGGTGTTTAAAACCTACCCCGTGTGACTGTGGAGACCAGCAAGTTGGTACAGGATGTCAATCTCCATTGGAGTGATCTGACCAAACTTATTGGCAGCGTGGACAAACTCCTCTGAAAAGACAAAAGGAGAAAAGAAACTGAGCACAGATTGAATGAGCCTCAGAATGAATTACATGTGCATTCCACCAGAGCAGGGATGGGCAACCCAAAACGTTGAAAGAGCAATATTGGACCAAAAATACAAAAACAAATCTGTCTGGAGCCGCAAAAAATGAAAAGTGTTATAATGAAGGCAACACAAGATTTAAGTGTCTATATTAGCTATAATAGCCTACTATCAAAATGACTATGTCGCAAACTGGACCAAATTTTCGTTGACAGAAATGTTGAAAAGTAGTATTTATTCTACACATTTTCACAAAATTAGAATCCATCAGTAAATCAGAAGCTACTCAGAAGGTGAGATAACTCCTGAAAATGACTGACTTAGAATGGCCAAAGGTTTAGATGTGTGTGTCCAAGTTAAAGGAAATGGCAGGCTGTCGTCTTCTAATATATCTATCCATCTATTATTGCGTTTGGACCAGATGTTCCTCCCAGGAAATTTAAGTTGCTGGTCAATCCCAAGTTCTTTTGATGACACAAGTTGATTTTAATTGAAACCCAGAACAGAATACCGATAGGTATATTGCAATTTATTCCAAAGCTTTGGAGAGACCAACCTATGTAACAACACATTCAATTCGCATCGCCTAAGTTGATCTGACAACACTACAGAAGTCCTGTCTTTTTCAATATGCCACTAGTCCCCCCCCAGGACTACCTTTAGTCACCAGCGTGTCTTCCCGGGTGCCGGCAAAGGTGCTGTATATCTTGCGGACCAGCTCCATGTTGTTCAGGAGGGCATTGAACGCGTTGAAGTAAGAGAAGCTCACCAGGTGGGAGGTGCTTCCTCCAGCCGCCTGGGAAATGGTCAAAACATGTTTGTCATACAACATTAATGACACTTGTTACTTCTAATGACATTTTTCAGCAAGAAAAACATGAAATAGAGCTCTCTTAAATAAACCCCCTTTTGGACCAGTTGATCTGCCATCTCTCGTTTCTGCCCTGCATAAAAAAAACAATCAGATGGCCATTGATCAGTTTCCAGGGAGGAGCGCTAGTTGTCCATAGTCAGGACCTGGGGTAGACCACTGCACTACTGACATGTCTCCACTCAAGGCGATCCCTGTTGTTCTCACTATGGACTGGACTCTCACACTATTAAGTAAATCCACTATGGACCGGACTCTCACTCTATTAACTAGATCCACTATGGATTGGACTCTCACACTATTATGTTAGATCCACTTTGGACTGGACTCTCACACTATTGTGTTGGATCCACTATGGACTGGACTCTCACTATTATGTTAGATCCACTATGGACTGGACTCTCACACTATTATGTTAGATCCACTATGGACTGGACTCTCACACTATTATGTTGGATCCACTATGGACTGGACTCACACTATTATGTTGGATCCACTATGGACTGGACTCTCACTATTATGTTAGATCCACTATGGACTGGACTCTCACACTATTATGTTAGATCCACTATGGACTGGACTCTCACACTATTATGTTAGATCCACTATGGACTGGACTCTCACACTATTATGTTAGATCCACTATGGACTGGACTCTCACACTATTATGTTAGATCCACTATGGACTGGACTCTCACTATTATGTTGGATCCACTATGGACTGGACTCTCACTGTTATGTTGGATTCACTATGGACTGGACTCTCACACTATTAACTAGATCCACTATGGACCGGACTCTCACTATTATGTTAGATCCACTATGGACTGGACTCTCACACTATTAACTAGATCCACTATGGACCGGACTCTCACTATTATCTTAGATCCACTCTGGACTGGACTCTCACTATTATGTTAGATCCACTCTGGACTGGACTCTCACTATTATGTTAGATCCACTATGGACTGGACTCTCACACTATTAACTAGATTCATTATGGACTGGACTCTGACACTATTATGTTAGATCCACTATGGACTGGACTCTCACACTATTATGTTAGATCCACTATGGACTGGACTCTCACACTATTATGTTAGATCCACTATGGACTGGACGCTCACACTATTATGTTAGATCCACTATGGACTGGACTCCCACACTATTATGTTAGATCCACTATGGACCGGACTCTTACTATTATGTTAGATCCACTATGGACTGGACTCTCACACTATTAACTAGATCCACTATGGACCGGACTCTCACTATTATGTTAGATCCACTATGGACTGGACTCTCACACTATTATGTTAGATCCACTATGGACTGGACTCTCACACTATTATGTTAGATCCACTATGGACTGGACTCTCACACTATTAACTAGATCCACTATGGACCGGACTCTCACTATTATGTTAGATCCACTATGGACTGGACTCTCACACTATTATGTTAGATCCACTATGGACTGGACTCTCACTATTATGTTAGATCCACTATGGACTGGACTCTCACTATTATGTTGGATCCACTATGGACTGGACTCTCACACTATTAACTAGATCCACTATGGACCGGACTCTGACACTATTATGTTAGATCCACTATGGACTGGACTCTCACACTATTATGTTAGATCCACTATGGACTGGACTCTCACACTATTATGTTAGATCCACTATGGACTGGACTCTCACACTATTATGTTAGATCCACTATGGACTGGACTCTCACACTATTATGTTAGATCCACTATGGACTGGACTCTCACACTATTATGTTAGATCCACTATGGACTGGACTCTCACACTATTATGTTAGATCCACTATGGACTGGACTCTGACTAATATGTTAGATCCACTATGGACTGGACTCTCACTATTATGTTAGATCCACTATGGACTGGACTCTGACTAATATGTTAGATCCACTATGGACTGGACTCTCACTATTATGTTAGATCCACTATGGACTGGACTCTCACACTATTATGTTAGATCCACTATGGACTGGACTCTCACACTATTATGTTAGATCCACTATGGACTGGACTCTGACTAATATGTTAGATCCACTATGGACTGGACTCTCACACTATTATGTTAGATCCACTATGGACTGGACTCTCACACTATTATGTTGGATCCACTATGGACTGGACTCTCACACTATTATGTTAGATCCACTATGGACTGGACTCTCACACTATTATGTTAGATCCACTATGGACTGGACTCTCACACTATTATGTTAGATCCACTATGGACTGGACTCTCACACTATTATGTTAGATCCACTATGGACTGGACTCTCACACTATTATGTTAGATCCTCTATGGACTGGACTCTGACTAATATGTTGGATCCACTATGGACTGGACTCTCACTATTATGTTGGATCCATTCTGCATCCATCGAGGATGCCGAGGATGTTGTGGTTTATGCAGCCCTTTGAGACATATGTGACTAAGGTCTATACGAGTAAACTTTGATTGAAGGTACTTTCTAGAGGCGGTATAGTACCGAATATGATTCATTAGTATGGCGGTACTATACCAGTATTGGTAAACCGTACAACCTTAGTATGAAGTCAAATTATTTCCCTGAACTTAACTTTACAGTTTGCTGGAAATGTAGTTTGGTCGGTTCTTATAAGCTGCAACAAATATTGTATTAAATGCGACACCCAAGGTAAACCACACAATCCAATCTTATTTCTTGACTCACAGAAACCAGATTTTCCTGGACAAAGCGGGTCAGCATGTGGTGCCTGATGGTGGCCATGATGTCACTGAAGTCCAGAGCCGTGATGGTGCCGCTCTTGCCCAGGTCTTTTTGGGCGAAAGCCTGGCGGGCGTGTTCCAGCTGCAGCTCCTGCAGCAGAGCAGGGGGAGAGGGAGGACGGGAGCGGGTCAGGCTGACAAAAGAAGCCAAGAGAGGGTTCCCGAGATGAGGAGCAGCACATAAGTGAGCTGTGAAATGGAACCTTGAAGGAGAAAAAGGCGGTAATGTCAGCAATGGACAGCCGTGATGCCACAGTGAGACACTCGCTTGGGTAATCACGTGTCTCTCTGGAGACTAATGGAAACCATGTCCCCAGCAGCCTGATCCCGCAGCCGAGTGGAGCGCTCAGGCAGGTGTGTGTGTGTGAAATGATTCAAAATGACAAGCATGCAATCAGAAAAGGCTGACCCGCTCCAACGTCTGCTGTCAAAGCTCATGTAACCTGAGAGCAACATCCAGCTGTTACTTCCTCTTTGCACGCCTTCTCCTAACCTAATCAGAGGCTCAATGTTGGTTGATGACTTTGAGACGCACGATGATAAGAAGCTTCGCCATCCATGGTTAGGAATTGCCTTGAAGTTTTAGGTAGAGTGCAACACACAAAATGCCCACAAGGTGGCAGGGCAAAGAGCAGTTCAGGAGCACTGTCATTTTTTTTTCCATCCATCCATCCATCCATCCATCCATCCATCCATCTTCTACCGCTTATTCCCTTTTGGGGTCGCGGGGGGCACTGGCGCCTATCTCAGCTACAATCGGGCGGAAGGCGGGGTACACCCTGGACAAGTCACCACCTCATCGCAGGGCCAACCCAGATAGACAGACAACATTCACACTCACATTCACACACTAGGGACCATTTAGTGTTGCCAATCAACCTATCCCCAGGTGCATGTCTTTGGAAGTGGGAGGAAGCCGGAGTACCCGGAGGGAACACACGCATTCACGGGGAGAACATGCATTCCTGGATTTGAACCCAGGACTGCAGACGCACTAACCCCTCTTCCACCGTGAAGCCTCGTTTTTTTTCCCCCCAGTTAAAAATAAAAGTGAGTCAGTTAAGTATGATGAAGCACTGAGTGCCCTGAGGGATCTCACACAGGACTGAGTGCCCTGAGGGATCTCACACAGGACTGAGTGCCCTGAGGGATCTCACACAGGACTGAGTGCCCTGAGGGATCTCACACAGGACTGAGTGCCCTGAGGGATCTCACACAGGACTGAGTGCCCTGAGGGATCTCACACAGGACTGGAGTCAGCCTGCCTTACAGCGGGACCACCCTGCTTTTTGGCCGCGGAGTCCAAATAAATGCAATAATAAATTGTCCAAAAAAAGTCTGCGGGCTATAGAGCGTTTTCCGTTCGGGCTCCAGTACTCTGGAACCAGTTCGAGATGCTACCTCAGTAGAAGCATTTAAGTCTCACCTTAAATCTCATCTGTATACTCTAGCCTTTAAATAGACCTCCTTTTTAGACCAGTTGATCTGCCGCTTCTTTTCTTTTTTCTCCTATGTCCCCCCCCCTCCCTTGTGGAGGGGGTCCGGTCCGATGACCATGGATGAAGTACTGGCTGTCCAGAGTCGAGACCCAGGATGGACCGCTCGTCTGTGTATCGGTTGGGGACATCTCTACGCTGCTGATCCGCCTCCGCTTGGGATAGTTTCCTGTGGACGGGACTCTCGCTGCTGTCTTGGATCCGCTTTGAACTGAACTCTCGCGGCTGTCTTGGAGCCACTATGGATTGAACTTTCACAGTATCATGTTAGACCCGCTCGACATCCATTGCTTTAGGTCCCCTAGAGGGGGGGGTTTGCCCACATCTGAGGTCCTCTCCAAGGTTTCTTATAGTCAGCATTGTCACTGGCGTCCCACTGGATGTGAATTCTCCCTGCCCACTGGGTGTGAGTTTTCCTTGCCCTTTTGTGGGTTCTTCCGAGGATGTTGTAGTCGTAATGATTTGTGCAGTCCTTTGAGACATTTGTGATTTGGGGCTATATAAATAAACATTGATTGATTGATTGATAAATAAAGCTGCAAGTAGCGATGGACGGGACCGCTTTGGCTGCTGCCCATCCATCCATCCATTTTCTACCACTTATTCCCTTTGGGGTCGCGGGGGGTGCTGGTGCCTATCTCAGCTAGCCGGCAAATATTTCACACGAGGGCAAAGCACAACTAATTTTAATATTATTGGCGGCATAGCTCGGTTGGCAGGGCGGCCGTGCCAGCAACTTGAGTGTTGCAGGTTCGATTCCCGCTTCCGCCATCCTCGTCACTGCCGTTGTGTCCTTGGGCAAGACACTTTACCCACCTGCTCCCAGTGCCACCCACACTGCTTTAAATGGAACTTAGATATTGGGTTTCACTATGTAAAGCGCTTTGAGTCACTAGAGAAAAGCGCTATATAAATATAATTCAATTCATTATTATTCAAATATTGTGTCACTGGCGCCTTTATGCCATTTATAAGATTACATACTGGGAGTGCTAGGAAAAAAAAGCTCTGTGTGAGCGCACGGCGGCCATCTTAGAAATGTTTTTCAGCGCAGTGGTTCTTTAAAGGCTAATAAAATCAACACCAGACCATTCATTGTCTTTACTGGAGCATAAAGAGTGCAGATGGCCTTAAAACGCCACAACAGTCAGGCACTATATGTAAGTACCCAAAATAAAGAATGTCAGACGGTTGTTTTTACGATATGCAGGCAAACGACAACTTTAAAACATACTGGCTTAGCTGCGGGACCTGGCAGCCATCTTGGTATAGATCAGGGGTAGGGAACCTATGGCTCTAGAGCCAGATGTGGCTCTTTTGATGACTGCATCTGGCTCTCAGATCAATCTTAGCTGACATTGCTTAACACGATAAGTAATCAATAATTACGATGGTAATCACAGTGTTAAAAATAACGTTCAAATTATAAAACATTCTCATGCATTTTAATCCAACCATCCGTTTTCTACCGCACCTGTCCAAGATGTGGCATTAATGGTAAGAAGTCTAACATTTATTATTGGTTAAATTTAAAATAACAATGTTATTAAAAAGAATAAGAGACTTATTATACTCTAAAACTGTTGGTCTTGTCAAGACCTGGACTGTGGTGTGGTTTGTTTTCCCGTGGTGCAAAGCGATTGGAACGGACCTGGCGTGAAGGTAATGACATCTTTAATCTTAACTCAAAAATATTACAAAAACAAAGGGTATAAACAAAAGGCGCTTTTAGTGGAGGTTAAAAACTTGGCTATGAAAACTAAAACTCGCACAATGAACATAAAATAAAACTTACAAACTATGGCATGAAAAACTTACTTGGACCGAGAAAGAGCATGGATCATCGGCATGGATAACATAGGTGTGTAGGAGGTGAGAGAGGGTGAGTAGAAGGTTATGTCGCCAGGCTGACTGCCTGGCAACTGCAGGCTTAAATAGTGACGGTGATTGAGAACAGGTACATGAGTTCAAGTGAATCATGTGTGAATCGTGAAAACAGGTGAACTGATTGGTAGTCATGGAAACAAAAGCAAACCAGGGTGCGCAAAAACAGGAACTAATGGAGTCAAAAACAAAACAGAACTAAACAACATGATCACAAATAAATGACAGGTCTTACTTAAAAATGCATGCATTTAGTTGTATTCAGTGTTTAAAAAATATTATACGACTCTCACGGAAATACATTTAGAAATATTTGGCTTTCATGGCTCTCTCAACCAAAAAGGTTCCCGACCCCTGGTATAGACTATCACAGCCCCTCCCCCACGAATGTTGGTGCGTGCGCAACAGCAGCAGACGGTAGGGGGAAAAAAAGAAGAAAAAAAACGTCTGCGCACAGCGACCATCTTTGAAATGGTTTTAAGCACAGCGGTTCTTTGAAGGCTGATAAAATGAAAACCGTAGCAGTGATTAAAACTATTTCATCAACTTTTAATCAGAAGGGTTCAATCTCTCTTCTCTTGCTTATTTGAAGCCGAAACGACAAACAGCCTCAGAGGAGATAATGTTTGAAAAAAAGTGAAACATTTTTAGCCAACTTTTGTATTGAAGGGGAAATTGCAAACTTCCTGTTGACTTTAGCTGGGAGATAAGAGTATGAAATATAGGTCTAACTGAGACCTACGTAGTGGTTTTCGTTTCATGTTTATATGATGTTCCTACTGGAAGTTATAGACAGTTTTGTCTGTTTTCTTCATAGGGGGCGCTAGAGCGCAATTTTGACTTTTGGGTTTTTTGATTAGACCGCAATTTTCGCCAGTTTTGATGTGTCAAATTTGGTGAGTTTTAAAGCACATTAAAGGGGTCAAATTACAGCTCAAAGAGGCAGCGGTATAATAAAGAATACTACTAATAATAATAATAATAAAACCTTAGAAATTCAATAGGGTCCTCTGTCCCAAAGGGACATCGGTCCCTAATAATAATTAATAGTTAAGAAGACATGTATTTACCTGCAGAAACTGGGTGAACTCCACATAGCTGAGGTGTTTGTTCCTCTCATGGCCGAAGTGGAGCCTGATGAACTCGCAGTCCCAGTTGAAGGGAATATGATGATGGATCGCGGTCTGGCTGAAGATGTCGCGAACGTTCTCTGAAAGTGGGAAATGCCAGCGAGAAAAGTTTCTCATTACACACGCAAAGAATCTGGTTAACGTCAAGCAAGGACTCGCTGTGTAGACTGCTTGGTAGTCCTTTTAGATTTGAAGGGTGTTTTATAAATATATGTGCTTATGCACATAAATAAACAGCTTTCGAGTACCTTCGCAACAATAAAAGAGCTGAGTTGAGTTTCCAGACTTCTTTTTGCTCTTAGAGGAGGTTTTAATACAAATTGTGCATGCTTTCCGACTCCAGGATAAAACGTTAACATCCAACACTCAACAAAACATGGCTTCTGAAGGCCATGGATACTTGCACAAGTCAAATGAACACTTGAATATTTGGGGGGGGGAAACAGCATCATGCATGACACCGAAACATTCAGTTCAGTTATAAAACACTTTAAGAGTAAACTTTTTGTAGCAGATTCCTAAAAATGCTAGAGTGCTGTCATTACTTTTTTTTAGTAAGTCATTAAAAATGCTGTTGTATTGAAAAGGCTATTTTTTTCCACACATTTTGCAACTCTGACAATTTAAGGAGAAGGAAACATAATATCAACTGCAGAGGACACAGATAGAAAGATAATAGTCAAGGGAGAAGTCCAGCCCCCCAGTCCTTAGCCTTTTGGAAATGTGGCCCTCAAAACAATGTGTTCAATAAATCCACAAGTCTTGCAATACTTTGGTGAGTTTTAGGGTTAACGCTACAAATTTGTGTTGCTTTTTCATTGTGATTTCACCAGAGAAGACTGTCAGTGATGGCAAAGAGTAAAAATGTGATGACCATAGAACTTGGGATGAAACCAGTTTTGACCATGGATGGGTACCCTTTCACATTTGATCTGATACGGTCCAATTCCCACTCAATGGTACCAATTTGTGTGTGTGCATGTGTTAATGAATATTAATTATTTAAGAATTCAATAGAAACAATAACTTAACATTGAGCTTACAATGATAACTGCTGTCACTTCATTTCTTATACTTCTGCTGTCTCATTTGTAAGTATTATATATCCTTTGTATGCAGTTGCAATTCCAAGTTGTTGGATGGCATCAATGTGTAGGCTACAGTGTGTTGCTTTGCTAGAAAGTAGTCTTTGCCATGAAGCTGAATGTGCCAGTTTGGTCCTATGTTGAGTGTTTATAATGTATGTATTGTACATATTACACACCAGCTGTTTATTTCTAACACTTGGCTGGTTAAATCTTTACTGTAAAATCACATACATTAAACATTGCCGTCACTTTTTGATTTTACAGGAATCAATACAAAAATCAAAGATAACTAGATGATGTGTGAATGCTCCAATGCTGAAGTTGAAGTGAAATGCTGACAGAATGTGGTATGAATGTAAGAATAGTTTGAATGTTGGAATAGTTTGAATGTTAAAGCACTTGAATTTCCAGGTAAACCAGAATTTAGTTTGGAATTTGTGTTAGTTTGATGAGTGAAATGTGTTGATGTTGGAATGGTTTGAATAGGTTGAAAAATGTGGGAATTGTGGAAGTTTGAACAATGGATAATTCACTTTGAATGGGGAAAATGTCCCTAAAAAATGACAATTCTATGAAATCCAGGGATTTTTTTTTTACAATTGTTAAAAGGGAGCAACACAAGTCCTGAACAGGCTCAATATTTGGAAATTGGAATGGTTTGAATCAGATAAAAAATGTGTGAATTGTGGAAATTTGAAAAACGCTCAATTCTTTTCAATGGGAATTTCATGGGAATTTTGGAAAAAGAGGGATTTTTTTTGAAAATGCAAAACATTTTGAATGGTCTAAACTACTTTAAATGATTGATGTTAGAATTTTTCAAATCGGTGGAGATATTTTGAAGTAGTAACAATTTTAATTGAGGAATGGTATTACGGGATTCCTGGAATTTGGGGAAAACCGGGAAATTTTCCAGTTCAAAAAACAACTTGTTTTTTTGCCATGGTTAAGACGAATGTTTCGACGGTGGTGTGGCTGAAGTGTGTTGGGCGGCATAGCTCGGTTGGTAGAGTGGCCGTGCCAGCAACTTGTGGGTTGCAGGTTCGATTCCCGCTTGTGCCATCCTAGTTACTGCCGTTGTGTCCTTGGGCAAGACACTTTACCCACCTGCTCCCAGTGCCACCCACACTGCTTTAAATGTAACTTAGATATTGGGTGTCACTATGTAAAGCGCTTTGAGTCACTTGAGAAAAGCGCTATATAAATATAATTCACTTCACAATTCACTTCACAAATGTGGGAAGAGTGGTCGCCAGAAAAAAGGGCGAAAAAAAAGGGTTTCAAAGAACAGGAATTCTGGGAATTCCTGGAATTTCTTTGAAATTAGAAAACATACAGTTTGATTGTTCAGGATGAGTATAATATGTTGAAGGTGGAATGGTTAGAGTCGGTTGAAAAATGTGGAAATGGTTTGAAAAATGGCCAATTCATTTCGGATGGGAAAAATGTCCCGAAAAACCGGGAATTATGGGAATTTGGGGATTTTGTCAAGGGAAAGCTCGCAATCTCCGAATAAACTAAACAGTTTGACATTGGATCGGTTTGAATCAGATGAAAAATGTGGAAGGTAGAACGCGCCAAAATCAAGAGAAGTAAAATAAAAAAACGTGTGTTTGAATATTTTGGAGCATTCCAACAATAAAAGCATGACTGAATGTGGGCGGCTCAGCTTCATTGCCCCCCCCCCCCTTCTATATGAAGTCCACAGTGAGTTCAACATGTAATGTGACTTTTATTCTACTCTGATTCAATCCCATTTGAGGAATGGCCAAAGAATTCCAAGCAAACCTTGCCTATACATTTAGAAAAAGGTTTAATGATGGCGTTGTAGAGGGCGTCAAAGGCAGCGCCTTCATAGCACGCCTGTATTAATGTTGCTAGGGTGAAAATCAGCAGACATTCGCGAGATTAGTTGCTCTAAAACTCGGGAGTCTTTTTGGAAAATTTGGGAGGGTTGGCAAGTGTGATGCTGTCAAGCGGCATTCTTATAAAACTTGCGGGCCGCTCTGACATTACATTTTCATATTAAAGGGGAACATTATCAGCAGACCTATGTAAGCATCAATATATACCTTGATGTTGCAGAAAAAAGACCATCTATTTTTTTAACCGATTTCCGAACTCTAAATGGGTGAATTTTGGCAAATTAAACGCCTTTCTGTTTATCGGTCTTTTAGCGATGACGTCAGAGCGTGACGTCACCGTGGTAACACACCCGCCATTTTCATTTTCACATTACAAACACCGGGTCTCAGCTCTGTTATTTTCCGTTTTTTCGACTATTTTTTGGAACCTTGGAGACATCATGCCTGGACGGTGTGTTGTCGGAGGGTGTAACAACACTAACAGGGAGGGATTCAAGTTGCACCACTGGCAAGAAATCTGCCACCAGACCCCAATTGAATGTACCAGTGTCTTCACATTTGACCGGCGATGCTAAGACAGACATGGCACAGAGATGTATGGATAACCTGCAGATGCATTTGCAACCATTAAGTCAACGAAATCACTAAGGTGAGTTTTGTTGATGTTGTTGACTTATGTGCTGATCAGACATATTTGGTCACGGCATGACTGCCAGCTAATCGATGCCAACATGCTACGCTAATCGATGCTAACATGCTATTTACGCTAGCTGTATGTACATTTGAAACTAGATACCCACATTTAATGCGAAACAAACACTTACCAATCGACGGATTTAAGTTGCTCCAGTGTCACAAGATGCGAAAGTCCTGATCGTTTGGTCCGCACATTTTACCGGCGATGCTAATAAGGCAGCCATGCTATGGGCCACTTCATTAGGTACACCCATGCTATAGCCGAATAGCGTCAGTAGCTATTCGCTCAATAGCTTCAATTTCTTCTTCAATTTCGTTTTCGCTATCTGCCTCCATACTCCAACCATCTGTTTCAATACATGCGTAATCTGTTGAATCGCTTAAACCGCTGAAATCCGAGTCTGAATCCGAGCTAATGTCGCTATATCTTGCTGTGGTAACCGCCATGTTGTTTGTATTGGCAGCACTGTATGACGTCACAGGGAAATGGATAGTGGTTTCGAAGATAGCGAAAATAAGGCACTTTAAAGCTTTATTCAGGGATATTCCGGGACCAGTAAAATTTTGAAAAAAACTTCAAAAAATACAACAAGCCACTGGGAACTGATTTTTATTGTTTTTAACCCTTTTGAAATTGTAATAATGTTCCCCTTTAAGGTGCGGGCCGCATGTCTGAGACCTCTGGTTAATACATAGCACAAAGCAAAAAAAAAACTCTGTATGCAGTGTTATATAATTTAAAATTTCAGAAGAGTTTTGTGGCTCCCATTGTTTTCTTTATTTTGTGAAACGGGTTTAAAATGGCTCTTTGGATGGTAACGGTTGCCGACCCCTGCTCTAGTCCATTATGTCCACTTCAAAACTCAAATAAAGAGAACTTATTTGTCCACAATCTATAACAAGGTTGTGTTTTCAGTGTCCTCCGGCTTTCTGTCAGGAAGATTAAGAAACAACTAAGTACTGATTACTTTTTGGAAGGAATCCAAACATTGGAACATAATTGAACAAATGACAAGAAATAGAAACCCAATCGCTCCTGAATAAATAAAATGGTGCTAATAGCAGTCAGCCTTGAAATAAAGTTTGACGATGTCACCTTTTATATTCAGTAGATTATGGGTAATTGTTCATTGCATTTGAGCTGCCTCCAATTGAAGATAGTTAATGAACATAATGATAAAAGTGTAGTTCGTAGGGATGGCAATCTTACAACAACTCACCATTTAATTACATTCTGATTCTTGAAATTATTCATAATAGATTCTTCATTCTCCTTTTAAACAGATTCTCGCAATATATTATTTGAAATACATATCATGATAAAACTTTTTAAAAACAGGTAACAAAAGCTTCTCTTTTGGCTTCTTTTTTTTAGATACATTCTTAAAAATTTGAATCGAACCAGAATCATAATAAATAAGAATTGCAATTCAGATATTCATCATTTTTTTCCATCGCCCCAAATAGTTAAAACCTTCTTCTGCATGCAATTACAACATAATGTACATACTATGCTACGTCTGGCATGTCGCTCAAGAAGCCTCTGCTCGCTCCTGACATTTTCATTTCACAGATTTTTATTACAAACCCCAAAACCAGTAAAGTTGGTACATTGTGTAAATGGTAAATAAAAACAGAAAAAAATGATTGGCTAATCCTTTTCAACTTATATCCAATTGAATAGACTGCAAAGACACTGGAAAACTTTATTTTTTGCAAATATCAGCGCATTCGGAATTTGATGCCTGCAACATGTTTCAAAAAAGCGGGCACACTTGGCAAAAACAATTGCCAGAGCAAATTGTTTAAAAACAACATTTCTCAACCAGCTGTGGGAAGGAATTTAGAGATTTCACCATCTACGCCCCGTAATATCATCAAAAGGTTCAGAGAATCTGGAGAAAACACTGCAGGTAAGCGGCAACTTTTAATGCCCGTGACCTTGGATTCCTCAGGCGGTACTGCAGCAAAAACCGACATCAGTGTGTAAAGGATATCACCACTTGGGCTCAGGAACACTTCATAAAACCACTGTCAGTAACTACAGTTGGTCGCTACATTTGTAAGTGCAAGTTAAAACTCTATTATGCAAAACCAAAGCCATTTATCAACAACACCCAGAAACACCGCCAGCTTCACTGGGCCCGAGCTCATCTAAGATGATGCAAAGTGGAAAAGTGTTCCGTGATCTGACGAGTCCACATTTAAAATTATATTTGGAAACTGTGGACGTGGTGTCCTCCGGAACAAAGAGGAAAATAACCATTCGGATTCTTATAGGCGCAAAGTTCAAAAGCCAGCATGTGTAATGGTATGGGGGTGTATTAGTGCCCAAGGCATGGGTAACTTACGCATCTGTGAAGGCACCATTAATGCTGAATGGTCCATACAGATTTTGGAGCAACATATGTTATCATCCAAGCAACGTTATCATGGACGCCCCTGCTTATTTCAGCAAAAGAATGCCAAGTCACGTGTTACAACAGTGTGGCTTCGTAGTAAAAGAGTGCGGGTACTTTCCTGGCCCACCTGCAGTCCAGACCTGTCTCCCATGGAAAATGTGTGGCGCGTTATGAAGCGTAAAATACGACAACAAGACCCCGGACTGTTGAACAACTTAAGCTCTACATAAAACAAGAATGGGAAAGAATTCCACTTTCAAAGCTTCAACAATTAGTTTCCTCAGTTCCCAAACGTTTGAGTGTTGTTAAAAGAAAAGGTGATGAAACACAGTGGTGAACATGCCCTTTCCCAACTACTTTGCCATGTGTTGCAGCCATGAAATTCTAAGTTAATTATTATTTGCAAAAAAAAAAAAAGTTTATGAGTTTGAACATCAAATATGTTGTCTTTGTAGCATATTCAACTGAATATGGGTTGAAAAGGATTTGCAAATCATTGTATTCTGTTTATATTTACATCTAACACAATTTCCCAACTCATATGGAAACAGGGTTTGTACATGAAACTGTCAGACTACAACGTACGTACCAAATGAAATGTCCCCAGTGCCAGTCTTGTCAAAGAGTTGGAAGGCAACTATGAACAGGGCGTCGGGGGCGCATAAAACTGATTCAAAGGCCAAGAACTCCTGGAACGAGATTAACCTGTTGGGACAAACAAACATACATACACTCAGCAGATATCTCATTGAAATGAGTGCTTGTATTTTACCTCAGTTTGGACTGAGATCTCACAAAAGGGTCAATTTAATTACATTTCAAGTCCACTTTAAAGGCAAACAATGTTCACACCCTGACCTTGTAACGAGCAAAGATCCAGCAGTCTGTGTAAACTTTTCTTTTCAAAGAAGTATAAAAACGATTGACAAAGATGTCCAATCAGTAAAAAAACAACAAAAAAAACTTATAGGCAACTTACTGTAAATAGTGCCCGTCTTAAATTGAGCACAAAATGTGAGGCATTAACACAAACTGTGGTGTGAAATTCTGATGACACAGCAGTGAAAGAACCAGTTGGAACAGTAATCAGAACTGTATACGGAACAATTTAGATGTGCAAATGGCCCGAATGGTCGCAATATTTTGACTTACAGATAGTTCAGAAATATAAACCACTTGACAGCATAGGATGTGTACATTACACACTACACTCAATCTACATGTCACATTTATATAGCTGCAGCTGTCTTTGACCACTGTCTTCATTACATACAACATCCATCCATCCATACATTTTCTACCGCTTATTCCCTTTGGGGTCGCGGGGAGCGCTGGAGCCTATCTCAGCTGCAATCGGGCGGAAGGCGGTGTACACCCTGGACAAGTCGCCATCTCTCGCAGGGCCAACACAAATAGACAGACAACATTCACTCACATTCACACACTAGGGCAGCGTTTCTCAAAGTGGGGGGCGGGCCCCACTGGTGGGGAATAGAGACATGACAGGTGGGGCGCGAGAAATGGGAGGAAATGTAACTTAAATTTTTTTTTTTATTATATTCTTAGATTTTTTTTTACTACCCCATTTTCTATACAAACTGTAAATCACTGTCAAACGACACAGTTGCGAGACGTATATGCGACATTGCAAGTGATCTTGAGGAACAACTCGTAGACAAATTAAAAGAAAGTCGTTTTGCTTTACAAGTGGACGAAGCTACTGACGGCAATAAAGACTGCCTGTTCATCGCATACGTGATACGTCCGCTTTGCAAATACAAAAAAAAAATAGAGCCAGTGCTGATGAGCTGTTCAAGATAATGGACATTTTCCTCAAAGAACACGACCTTAAATGGGAAAACTGTGTGGGCTTTTGCTCTGATGGTGCACAGACCATGGGCAGCGTCAAGAAACGGGCTGCAGGCTCTAATAAAGAGGGTTGCGCCAAATGCGCATTGGACACATTGCGTCATTCACCGGGAAGCACTCGCGTCAAGGCAGCTCAGCCCCGAACTCAATGAGGTTTTAACAAATGTTGTGAGCGCGGTAAATTTGATCAAAACACAAAAAAGTGGCACTTTTAATTCATTTATTATTGAACTTGATGCAAGTTATTTGATATATTATTGAACTTGATGCAAGTTATACCACAGCTGCACAGTTATTTTATTTAATATTGAACTTGATGTTATTTTATGTTATTGAGTTTGAATGTATACAACTTGATGTTACTTGATGTTCAATAAATTTGAAAATGTTAATCTTAGCATTAGCGTTCTGTTTGGGCGATGGGGGCAGATGGGGCTTGAAAACTCCCCCTTGTCCAAAGTGGGGGATGACAAAAAAAGTTTGAGGACCACTGCACTAGGGACCATTTAGTGTTGCCAATCAACCTATCCCCAGGTGCATGTCTTTGGAGGTGGGAGGGGCCTATCCCCAGGTGCATGTCTTTGGAGGTGGGAGGAAGCCGGAGTACCCGGAGGGAACCCAGGCAGTCACGGGGAGAACATGCAAACTCCACACAGAAAGATCCCGAGCCTGGGATTGAACCCAGGACTACTCAGGACCTTCAAATTGTGAGGCTGAGACACTAACCCCCTCTTCCACCGTGCTGCCCTACATACAACTTATATTGATAAAAAAAAAGAATGGAATGTTCTTCTGTGATTGCTGTGATTGTCATGGATACATTCCAGATAAGAAGCTGGAGTTTAAACTACGTGTTACCTGCTTCGTAATCTATCGTGTTTTTGAATCTATTTTTGAATACAAATAAATGAGTTTTATAGGAGTGAGTGCAGACCTTGACTGGGAAAAATATGATCCCAGGAGGAGACCAGTTAAGAACACGTGCTCAAGATTAAACGGGTTTCAACAAGTCAAATGTAAGACTTTTTAAGACCTTTTTGAGATCATAATGAATAAAATTTAAGACCATTTCTAATCATTACTGTCAAGAAGTACAAAAATATGAAGGAAAAACTGAGGCCCAGGATTGATTTAACTACTGGATATGAAGGAATTCACCACTTTTTCACATTGGAAATCAAAATGCTTAACTTAACTAAGAACCCCAAATCCAAAGCCTTCATGACCAATGTTCGAAGGGTTTTCTTTTGCGGGACGTGCTTCATATCAGGTGTTTTTACAAAACAACAACACCCGGAAAGTTGGCCCCGGTGGAGGAAAACACAACGACATATTGTCTGGGGAAAAGACTGCTAGCAATTCTGCTGAAGCTAAGTGGTTTACTTTTGTAGTGTATTCATCGGTGGGAGTTGAGCAAAAATATTTACTGTCGGGCTTCTATTAATATCTCGATATTTTTAGGCCATGTCATGATACACCAAATACATCTGGATATTTTGCTTCAGCCTTGAATGAACACTTGATGCATATAATCACAGCAGTATGATGATTCTATGTGTCTACATTAAAATATTCCTCTTCATACTGCATTCATATATGCTACTTTTCCACTTTCAAACAGAGAGGGAAATCACAACTAAAAGTGTATTTATTGAACAGTTATTAAGCAGTGGCACAAACATTCATGTCATTTCCAAAACAGAAAGTGCAAGATTGTCAGGGACATTTGAAAACAAGCTATGAGTGCACTTTTGTGCATGATGTCACTAAGATGACATATCAAAACTACACTAAAATAAAGTACACTTTTTGTACAGAACGCCCTTACAATAGTTTAAAACAAATGAAGTGCACTTTTGTGCATGATGTCACACAAGATATTTTAATATCTGTCAATTAAAAATGAGCTGCATAATAGGAAATCAAATAGTGAATGTCCTTCACTATGTGGTAGGTTCCTGCAGACATTATCACCTTCTCTTGTTGACTATTTTTTTCATACGTTGTTGATGTGGAAATGGTTGCCTCTGCATTTTGTTGACATGCAGAGTTTCAAGCACTCTTCGTTCTCTAGCGCAGGGGTCGGTAACCTTTTTGGCTGAGAGAGCCATCCATCCATCCATTTTCTACCGCTTATTCCCTTTCGGGGTCGCGGGGGGCGCTGGCGCCTATCTCAGCTACAATCGGGCGGGAGGCGGGCTACACCCTGGACAAGTCGCCACCTCATCGCAGGGCCAACACAGATATAACAGACAACATTCACACTCACATTCACACATTAGGGCCAATTTAGTGTTGCCAATCAACCTATCCCCAGGTGCATGTCTTTGGAGGTGGGAGGAAGCCGGAGTACTCGGAGGGAACCCACGCATTCACGGGGAGAACATGCAAACTCCACACAGAAAGATCCCGAGCCTGGATTTGAACGCAGGACTGCAGGAACTTCGTATTGTGAGGCAGACGCACTAACCCCTCTGCCACCGTGAAGCCCGCTGAGAGAGCCATGAAAGCCAAATATTTTTCTATGTATTTCCGTGAGAGCCATATAATATTTTTTAACACTGAATACAACTAAATGCGTGCATTTTTTAAGTAAGACCAAACGTTTTCAAAGTATTTTAAGTATCTCCTTCTTTTTAATAACGTTGTTTTTCTGAAATTAACCAATAATGAATAAAATAGTTTTTACCATTAATGCGACTTCTTGAACAAGTGGGGTAGAAAACGGACGGATGGATTAAAACGTATGAGAATGTTTTATATTTTGAACGTTATTTTTCACACTGATACCAGCGGAATTATTCATTACTTATCGCTGTGTTTTTCAACCGCTGTGCCATGGTACACTAGTGTGCCATGAGATACATTCAGGTGTGCCGTGGAAGATTATGTAATTTCACCTAATTGGGTTAAAAACATGTTTTTCATACCAGTAATTATAATCTGCAAATGTGTCTTTGTTGAGTGTCTGTGCTGTCTAGAGCGCGGCAGAGAAACCATGTAATACTCTTCCATATCAGTAGGTGGCAGCAGGTAACCAATTTCTTTGTAGATGTCGAGAACAATGTATGTCTTGATCCCAATATGCGGGAGGCAGCGTGTAGGTAAAAAAGTATCCAACACTTAAACCAAAAATAAACAAAAGGAGAGTGCCGCTAAGAATAGGCATTGAAGCAAAACGAAACTAAAACTGAACTGGCTGCAAAGTAAACAAAAACAGAATGCTGGACGACAGCAAAGACTTACAGCGTATGGAGCAGACGGCGTCCAGAAAGTAAATGCGTACATGACATGACAATCAACAATGTCCCCACAGAAAAGCAGAGCGTCCGCACAACTTAGTCTTGATTGCGAAAACAAGGCAGGTGCGGGGAATAGCATTCAAGGAATACATGAAACTGCTACAGGAAAACACCAACAAAAGAGGAAAAGCCTCCAAAAAGGGAGCGCAAGACACAGGAAACCACCAAAAAACTCTAAATCTGATAGGTTGTGACAGTACACCGACATTGAGACAAGAGCTATATTGATGCATGGTTGGTTATGGTTTGAATTCATATCAAACAATTGCGATAACAATTTTTTATTGTCAGTATTGGCTACTGAGTTTCATTTTTTAATGTTTTCTGCTGGTGGTGTGCCTCAGAATTTTTTCAATGAAAAAAATGTGCCTGGGCTCTGAATAGGTTGAAAAACACTGACTTATCGTGTTAAGCAATGTCAGCTAAGATTTATCTGAGAGCCAGGTGCAGTCATCAAAAGAGCCACATCTGGCTCTAGAGCCACATCTGGCTCTAGAGCCATAGGTTCCCTACCCCTGATCTAGCGAGTGACTTTTCAAGTCATGCTACAAATTAGCAGTGCTGCTACTTTTTGTAGCAACGCTTTTGCCGCATACTTGACATACTACGGTTGTCTGTTCCACAACCACCGCCAGACGATGGACCCCCTGCTGTTTTTCTTGGGAATTAATTAGTCTTCCTCCATTTGTTACCAAATTGGCACCTTCTTTATCTCGTATTACCACTCGCCCCGTCCACTAGCATCACAGCTAACGTTACCCATGCCGCTACCTGTCTGTTCGGCCAGGGCGTATGACGTTGCACGCGCGACAGTATGTGACGTATGTAAGAAAGTGGGCTTGTTTTATGTCTCTGTGAGAAGTAGAGACAAGAAAGAGTGAGAAGAGCCTGTAGTGTAAAGCCAGCAGCTAAAAGCAACTGCGTGAGAACGTATACTCTAATATCACCATACAGTCATTTTATATCGAGTATATTCCATATATCGCCTGGTCCTAATTTACAATACAACGGTCTTCACAAAATTGTAAAAAAATATTCTTCCTAAAATATACCGGTATAAGTGGTAATACAGTTATACCGCCCAGCCTTAAATGAATTTATGACGGTTATTTCCGAAACGACTGTAATGTGAAATCATCACCTTTTTTCAGCCAGTTTGGATGCTATACTCACCCATCTTTAGTAGTGTCTGCCACTCCAGCTATCAGGTTTACAGCTTGGGGATTATGCTGTAGCTGGTCCTGCAGACCCAGGTAATTTTGCACAAAGTCTTTTGGTGTCAAGTAATGCTCGCCATCCTCCACCACGCTGGCATACTGCACACAACACAAACATGTCTACTTATTCATGCAGTTTTCTTTGTGGCAAAAGAGAATAAACAAGGTGTCCCTTTGCCTGGCAAGAGTGGTCAAAATGGGACAAACTGCCACACTATTATTATCAGGTGTGGGTTATTTTGCATGGCAATTTGAGAATGCTTTGATAGAACTTTGGTGCAGCAGGAAAAAAAGAAATAAAATCCCTATTACCAAATTACAATGTGTCCCACTTCAGGTCCTAAACTTTCTTCTAAGGTTTATTGAAAGTCTAACACAGAGTAGTAAGAGTATCTGAGGAGACAACCTTATACCATCACCCACAGCTGTTCTAAAAGAAGCAGTGGTGGCTTCCCACTCCTAAAAGTAGTGTGCTTTCATTTGTCCTTGCCCTATTGAAAGTGTCACCGCCAGACGACTGTACAAGCACTGACACGTAAAGAGCAGCTCAGACTGTCAAAGTGGAAGCACATCCACTGGTGTACAATTCGATCGCAGGCGCAAGAAGCAAAACGAAAAGACGTGTTAAGCTCTGGTCATTGAATAATTATCTATAATTCAACCAGTGATTGACCTATGAGGACAGGAAATCCCAGGCTACACACAAACTCCTCAGTTACACAACATAATAATACATCAAGCTTATGATGCCTCAAAACACTGCAGCAATTGTATTTTTTACTCATTTGACTATGGACTAGACTCTCACACTATTATGTTAGATCCACTATGGACTGGACTCTCACACTATTATGTTAGATCCACTATGGACTGGACTCTCACACTATTATGTTAGATCCACTATGGACTGGACTATCACACTATTATGTTAGATCCACTATGGACTGGACTCTCACTATTATGTTAGATCCACTATGGACTGGACTCTCACTATTATGTTAGATCCACTATGGACTGGACTCTCACACTATTATGTTAGATCCACTATGGACTGGACTCTCACACTATTATGTTAGATCCACTATGGACTGGACTCTCACACTATTATGTTAGATCCACTATGGACTGGACTCTCACTATTATGTTAGATCCACTATGGACTGGACTCTCACACTATTATGTTAGATCCACTATGGACTGGACTCTCACACTATTATGTTAGATCCACTACGGACTGGACTCTCACACTATTATGTTAGATCCACTATGGACTGGACTCTCACACTATTATGTTAGATCCCCTATGGACTGGACTCTCACACTATTATGTTAGATCCACTATGGACTGGACTCTCACACTATTATGTTAGATTCACTATGGACTAGACTCTCACACTATTATGTTAGATCCACTATGGACTGGACTCCCACACTATTATGTTAGATCCACTATGGACTGGACTCTCACTATTATGTTAGATCCACTATGGAGTGGACTCTCACTATTATGTTAGATCCACTATGGACTGGACTCTCACACTATTATGTTAGATCCCCTATGGACTGGACTCTCACACTATTATGTTAGATCCACTATGGACTGGACTCTCACACTATTATGTTAGATTCACTATGGACTGGACTCTCACACTATTATGTTAGATCCACTATGGACTGGACTCTCACACTATTATGTTAGATCCACTATGGACTGGACTCTCACTATTATGTTAGATCCACTATGGAGTGGACTCTCACTATTATGTTAGATCCACTATGGACTGGACTCTCACACTATTATGTTAGATCCACTATGGACTGGACTCTCACACTATTATGTTAGATCCACTATGGACTGGACACTTTTCTTAAAGTTGCAAGTGATAAACGCTTATTTAGTGAAACGAAGAGAAATGTAAAACTGCAGATTTTTAATCGGATCATAATCGATTATTGAGGCGGCCAAAGATTCCCACCTTAAAGGGGAATTGCACTTTTAGCCTATCCTTCACAATCATTATGAGACATGACGCCGAATGGGCTTTTTTTTTTTTTTTTAATAAATGCAATGGAACATATGGAAGCCTCTCAATTCTGCCTATAAAGCCATTAAAAACATCCAAACACCTCCATTAAGGTTTTATTACATGATGTGAGTATATATGTCATGTAGTAACATTCATAATAACATGTAATATATACATGATGTAAGTATATATGTAGTATCTAGTAACATTCATAACAACATGTAATATATACATGATGTAAGTATATATGTCATGTAATAATATTCATAATAACATGTAATATATACGTGATGTAAGTATATATGTCATGTAGTAACATTCATAATAACATGTAATATATACATGATGTAAGTATATATGTCATGTAGTAACATTCATAATAACATGTAATATATACATGATGTAAGTATATATGTAGTATCTAGTAACATACATAATAACATGTAATATATACATGATGTAAGTATATATGTAGTATCTAGTAACATTCATAATAACATGTAATATATACATGATGTAAGTATATATGTAGTATCTAGTAACATTCATAACAACATGTAATATATACATGATGTAAGTATATATGTCATGTAATAATATTCATAATAACATGTAATATATACGTGATGTAAGTATATATGTCATGTAGTAACATTCATAATAACATGTAATATATACGTGATGTAAGTATATATGTCATGTAGTTGTTGCGATCTGTGGCTCAGATCTTCACGTGTTTGTTTTTTCATTCTCAGTCTGACCCGTTTATTTCCTGTTTTTGTCCATCACTATGGTTACACATCAGTCCACCTGTTAGTCTCGCCCCGCACACCTGCTACTAATTTTCACCCTCCTATTTAAGCTCACCTTTTCTGTTTACTCATTCTCGGATCCTAATTTGCCCACGCGCATCAGTGACGACTCTCATCATTCGTATGTATTTTCTCGCTAGCTCTCACGCCAAGCCACTTTATTGTCTAGCTTTCATGCTAAATGTTTTGTTTACTCTTTTGTGTCCTCGTACCAAGTTCTAGTTTTCCTTGTTTTATCCTAGCTTTCACGCTAGCGTCTTTTGTTTACTTTTTTCTCTTTACACCAGTATTTTTGTTCATAGACTTTTGTTATTAAATACCCTTTATCTTACCTATGCTGTGTTCTGCTTCGACGCATCCACGGGAAAACCACACCGGCATTACAATGCCGAAGAAGAGTCTTCACAGTAGGATCCGAGCATCAAGTTGTTTTTCCGCGTCGAAACCACGGGAGGAACCCTTCGACTTAGGGTTGTGGTTGGAGCTCGTGGCTTGGGAGCAGGAAAGACTCGACTGTGGGCCTGAAGTCTCCTCCGAAGCCGTTCGCGCTGCCCCGAAGAAGCGGGGGGTCCAGTGGAGAGGTCCCCCGCGCGGCAGTAATGTTCCAGCACCACTTATTCCTCCCCATGGACACAGCAAGTTTCACCCCGTCCAGGATTCACCCGTCATTACCGGTAATCCTGCTTGTTTTTTTTCAAATCATTCCTTAAGCTGCCATGACACTTTTTCTGACACAAGCGATGACGTCATTTGGGGAACGCCCACCGGTGACGCAACACCGGCCTCTGTTGATGACATTTTTTCAGAAGATTTTTTTATTGTGGACGATATATCTCAGCCATTTTCCAAAAACTTGGACAGTAATAATACTTTCACACAGTATCAGGACATTTATATTGATTCTAGTCACCCTCAGTATATTGTTAATTGTCAAGATCAGCCTCCCATTACTTTGGCCCCGCCCACATCTCAGCCTATTTCACGTCCTACCCCTACGTCACCTGATTTTGAAACTGACCTAGAAAAATATAGTCCTGCCTGGATGGACGAGTGGTACAGGAGAGTTTTGATTGAACTGGAGCTGGAGGAGAAATTTCTTGCTGCTCAGAACAATCCTCTCCTCATACAGACTAATGGGGTGGAGTCTGCCCTCCTCCAAACCTCCCACCGCCCGCCCTTACGGTCAGCCTCTATCCAACGGGACCCCGTCTGGAATCCGGGTCTCGAGGGGAGGGCCAGTATTACTACTAAGCCTCCTAGACCTCCACCACCGGTGTTCACCCCTGTCAAACCTGTTAAGCCACTACGGCCTCCTAGACCTCCTCCACCGGTGTTCTCCCCGGTCAAGTCACGCCCTCTTAGACCTCCTCCACCTGTGTTCCGTCCGTGCCCTAGTTCTAGTTTTAGTCACAGTCTCTCTCAGAGTTCGAGTCCCAGCCTTCTTCGTAGCCCATGCTCTAGTCCTACTCGTAGACCGACTTGTAGACTGAGTCGTAGTCCAAGTCCTGGTCCGAGTTTCCGTTCTGATTCTAGTTGTAGTCCTAGTCTTTCTCGTAGTCGTCGTAGTCCTAGTTCCACTCGTAGACTGATCCGTAGTCCGAGTCCTGTTTCGAGTCCGGTCCCGAGTCTTGTTTCTTGCCTTTGTAATATTAGTACTGATTCCCCTCGTGGTCTTAGTCCGAACCCTAGTCCTTACCCAAGTTCTTGTCCGAGCCCCAGTGTTACTGTAAGTCCTAGTCTTTGTCCTAGTCCTTGCCCGAGCACCAGTTTGATGGTTAGTCCCAGTCCTTGCCCAAGCCCTAGTTTGACCGTTTGTCCTAGTTCTTGCCCAAGCCCTGGTATGACTGTAAGTCCTGGTCGTTGCCCAAGCCCTTCTCAAAGCACTAGTGTGATTGTAAGTCCTGGTCCTCTCTCAAGTCCTTGCCCGAGTCCTAGTGTTTGTCTTATCACTCATCATAGTCCTAGTCCTGCTCACAGCCAGTCCCCTAGTTCTCCTCGGCAGACCCCTGTGCCTGCTCCTCGGCTGAAGCCGACACCTGCTCCTCGGCTGAAGCCGACACCTGCTCCTCGGCTGAAGCCGACACCTGCTCCTCGGCTGAAGCCGACACCTGCTCCTCGGCTGAAGCCGACACCTGCTCCCAGTCTGAAGCCGACACCTGCTCCCAGTCTGGTTCTCACACCAGCACATGACACTAACCTGGTTTTCACGCCAGAATTCGACTCTCGCCTGGTTCACACACCAGCAGCTTTTTCGGGCCTGGTTCTCACACCAGTTTTGAACTCTAGTCTGGTTCTCGCACCAGAAACTGATGTTAGCCTGGTTCTCACACCAGCCTCCGACCCAGAACTGGTTCTCATACCAATTACAGACTTTAACCTGGATCTCACTCCAGCAACAGCTCCAAAGCTGGAGCCGACTCCAGCAACAGCTCCAAAGCTGGAGCCGACTCCAGCAACAGCTCCAAAGCTGGAGCCCACTCCAGTGCCAGCTCCTCGACAAGCGCCGGTACCAGCTCCACGCCGCCATGCACTGCCGACGAGGAAGCTGGAGCCCACACCGGCGCCGCCGACGGGGCTGGAGCCCACACCGGCGCCGACGACGGGGCTGGAGCCCACACCGGCGTCGGCGACGGGGCTGGAACCTTCACCTGTGTCGACAGGGCTGGAGCCCACTCCAGTGCCAGCTCCTCGACAAGCGCCGGTACCAGCTCCACGCCGCCAAGCACCGCCGACGATGAGGCTGGAGCTCACACCAGTCACGACTCCTGCGGCTCCCAGGCCGCCTCCGACGACTCCTGCGGCTCCCAGGCCGCCTCCGACGACTCCTTCGGCTGCAGCACCCGCACCCTCGTCTGCTGCTTCCAAGCCTGCTGGGATTTCGGTGCTGAGGCGTCATCCACCACGTCGATCACGGGCGTGGCCTCTGCGAGGTCATCCTCCTCGCCAGACACTCCCTCCTCCATGTCGGCCACGGATGTGGCCGTGCCCGGGTCGTCCGCCTCGCCGGGCACCTCATCCTGCGATGCGGCCACTAATGTGGCCTTTTCGAGGTCGCCCGCCAAAACTTTTTCGGCAGCAGCGTTCCACCCGCCGCCGCCACATGATGTGTCCTCGGTGGATTCGGGGACATGCGATCTGGCGACCCTCCACCGTGGCCTCCCTCCGCCCTCCCTTCGTTTGTGAACTTTCTGGTTTTGGGGAGGGGGTTCAAGTTTTTGTTTGTTTTTTAAGACATCTGGTATCTGTCTTTTGTTGGGGGGGAATACTGTTGCGATCTGTGGCTCAGATCTTCACGTGTTTGTTTTTTCATTCTCAGTCTGACCCGTTTATTTCCTGTTTTTGTCCATCACTATGGTTACACATCAGTCCACCTGTTAGTCTCGCCCCGCACACCTGCTACTAATTTTCACCCTCCTATTTAAGCTCACCTTTTCTGTTTACTCATTCTCGGATCCTAATTTGCCCACGCGCATCAGTGACGACTCTCATCATTCGTATGTATTTTCTCGCTAGCTCTCACGCCAAGCCACTTTATTGTCTAGCTTTCATGCTAAATGTTTTGTTTACTCTTTTGTGTCCTCGTACCAAGTTCTAGTTTTCCTTGTTTTATCCTAGCTTTCACGCTAGCGTCTTTTGTTTACTTTTTTCTCTTTACACCAGTATTTTTGTTCATAGACTTTTGTTATTAAATACCCTTTATCTTACCTATGCTGTGTTCTGCTTCGACGCATCCACGGGAAAACCACACCGGCATTACAATGCCGAAGAAGAGTCTTCACAGTAGTAACATTCATAATAACATGTAATATATACATGATGTAAGTATATATGTAGTATCTAGTAACATTCATAATAACATGTAATATATACATGATGTAAGTATATATGTAGTATCTAGTAACATTCATAATAACATGTAATATATACATGATGTAAGTATATATGTAGTATCTAGTAACATTCATAATAACATGTAATATATACATGATGTAAGTATATATGTAGTATCTAGTAACATTCATAATAACATGTAGTACATACATGATGTAAGTATATATGTCATGTAGTAACATTCATAATAACATGTAGTATATACATGATGTAAGTATAATGTCATGTAGTAACATTCATAATAACATGTAGTATATACATGATGTAAGTATAATGTCATGTAGTAACATTCATAATAACATGTAATATATACATGATGCAAGTATATATGTCATGTAGTAACATTCATAATAACATGTAATATATACATGATGTAAGTATATATGTCATGTAGTAACATTCATAATAAAATGTAATATATACATGATGTAAGTATATATGTAGTATCTAGTAACATTCATAATAACATGTAATATATACATGATGTAAGTATATATGTAGTATCTAGTAACTTTCATGTGCATGGACTTCATTTATAAGTAAAGGTAAGTCCATAATAACATTTTTTTTTATTAAATGTGCTTTTCATGATGGTATCCTTATATCATACTCAAATTTATAAGCGCAGGCCTAAATTTACCACATGCCTTTGGTAAGCGCTGGAGTGAGAAGAGGTTTTAAAATAATTAGCGCCCCGTTGGGTATTCAAGGAAATACGGTATGTAGCATCATCTACAAAGATACAAAGAATTGCTATTGCGACATCCAGTGGACACATTTAGAACAGCAGTTTAGGTAAATTTTTATACTTGGCAAACTCATCCCATGGGCCGGATGAAACCTGTTCGCGGGCCGTACCTTTGGCACCCATCCATTTTCTACCAGAACCCCACGTGTTCTTATCTTACATAGGGATTGTGAACGATTGGCAAAATTCCCCAAAAAGCGCACTTCCCCTCTAAATCTAAATTGATATGACCCTAAAGCAGGGGTCGGGGACCTTTTTGGCTGAGAGAGCCCTTAAAGCCAGATATTTCAAAATGTATTTCCGTGAGAGCCATATAGGTGGCGACTTGTCCAGGGTGTACGCCGCCTTCCGCTCGATTTTAGCTGAGATAGGCACCAGCGCCCCCTGCGACCCCAAAGGAAAAAAGCAGTAGAAAATGGATGGATGGATAAATACAACTAAATGCGTGCATTTTTAAGTAAGACCAACATTTTCAGAGTATAATAAGTCTCTTATTCATTTTAATAACATTGTTATTCTAAAGCTAACCAATAATAAATATAATACTTCTTACCATTGATGCACTTCTTGAACAGGTGCGATAGAAAATGGATGGTTGGATTAAAATGCATGAGGTTTTATAATTTCAACGTTATTTTTAACACAGTGATTACCAGCGGAATTATTCATTACTTATCGTGTTAAGCAACGTCAGCTAATATTTATCTGAGAGCCAGATGCAGACATCAAAAGAGCCACATCTGCCTCTAGAGCCAGAGGTTCCCTACCCCTGCCCTGAAGGAAGGAGAAAAGTCTCCACATAAGTGTCACAAAGAGTTGGAAGACAGAATCTGCACAAGCCAGTAGTGTGCACGCTTCTGAAGTTCAGACCTTTAACACCCTTTAAGTCTCACAGTTCATTTTAGAGTGGGATTGAATTTCGAGCTGCGGCAGAGATAGCTGAGGAAACACAAGCTCCACATGAACTGGCAGAGCAAAGTGCCAAGAAAGACAGAAAGGGAGCAGGGTAAACAGAAACAGCGAGGGTGCAGACCTTGCAGCCAAGTGTTTTCATTGCACTCTGGCTGAATTAACATGTAAAGTGAACATATTAATTTATTGCTGTGCTGCCTTTTCTTCATGACATTATTGTTGGGTTTCTATTCAGCCTCACAGTAGGCCTCGAGTAGTTCTTAATCAAATTACACAGGCAGCCAGAAAGCGCTCCCAGTAATTAACTCTTCCACCTGAATGTATGTCACAAATTACACAGACGGTCCTCTTACGGCAGCGGCAAGTCGAAAAAGAGCGTGTAAAGACTTTAGGAAGTTACGCTCCAAACTGTATCAGCGTGATTTACAAGTGGGAGTCAAAAAAGACCAATTAAAAGCTGCAGTGTATTACTTAAGGAAGGCCGCTCCAAAATTTGTTGCGGCATTTGCTTGACCTTTAACTGAACTATGTGACCCATCCAGTTAATGTTCAGTGTCTGTTATACTTCCGGTTCACAGACATAGGGAAAAAAAACTTTTCCGAGATCTGGCAAAACATCCATGTCCCCTTAGGTTCTCTGAACATAAGTAACAACAATAAAAATAAATAATTAGTGAAGTAAGTTCTATTTCATATGGTGAGATGAGTAAGATCTAGAAAATGAATGGATGGAAGAAATAAACTCAGAATGTTTATCATGGTTCTTCTTCTTTGTTCTTTGTAAACACTTTAAGTTTGAAGTGTTTCTTGAAGTGGATCATATTAGTACATTGTTTGATTGCGTTGCTAAATCATGTAATTCCACATACTGATATACTAAAAGTTTTAAGTGTTGTACGTGCGTACAAATGTTTTAAATTACATTTTCCTCTGAGGTTATATTCCTCCTCTTGTGTTGAGAATTGTTGTATATTGTTGTCATTGTGGCTTGTGCAGCCCTTTGAGACACTCGTGGTTTAGAGCTTTTGATTGATTGATTGAAACTTTTATTAGTAGATTGCACAGTACAGTACATATTCTGTACAATTGACCACTAAATGGTAACACCCCAATAAGTTTTTCAACTTGTTTAAGTCGGGGTCCACGTTAATCAATTCATGGTAAATATTTAATTAATATCAATCAATCAATCAATGATTATTTATATAGCCCGAAATCTCTAGTGTCTCAAAGGGCTGCACAAACCACAACACAAACCACAAGGACATCCTCGGTAGAGCCCACATAAGGGCAAGGAAAACTCACCCTAGTGGGACGTCGATGACAATGATGACTATGAGAAACCTTGGAGAGGACCGCATATGTGGGCAACACCCCCCCCTAGGGGACCGAAAGCAATGGATGTCAGCCGGGTCTAACATGATACTGTGAAAGTTCAATCCTTAGTGGATCCAACACAACTGTGCATATGTAGCTATATAAGTAAACATTGGTTGATTGATTGTTAGCTAGCAGGTTATATTTTGCTGTGTACCTGCACCTACTCAGTGGCCTAGTGGTTAGAGTGTCCGCCCTGAGATGGGTAGGTTGTGAGTTCAAACCCTGGCCGAGTCATACCAAAGACTATAAAGATGGCAGCCATTACCTCCCTGCTTGGCACTCAGCTTCAAGGCTTGGAATTGGGGGTTAAGTCACCAAAAATTATTCCCGGGCGCAGCCACCGCTGCTGCTCACTGCTCCCCTCACCTCCCAGGGGGTGAACAAGGGGGAGGGTCAAATGCAGAGGACACATTTGTGACAATCATTGGTACTTTTACTTTAACTTAACTTTCTACATAATTTTAGCTGTTTGCAATTTTACTAAATCATTTAACTTCAATATTTTTGATTTAATAAATAAAAAGTTTGTATGTTCTCTATATCCAACATTATGGGCAGCATGGTGGTAGAGGGGTTAGTGCGTCCGCCTCACAATACGAAGGTCCTGAGTAGTCCTGGGTTCAAAACCGGGCTCGGGATCTTTCTGTGTGGAGTTTGCATGTTTTCCCCGTGACTGTGTGGGTTCTCTCCGGGTACTACGGCTTCCTCCCACCTCCAAAGACATGCACCTGGGGATAGGCCCCTCCCACCTCCAAAGACATGCACCTGGGGATAGGCCCCTCCCACCTCCCAAGACATGCACCTGGGAATAGGCCACTCCCACCTCCAAAGACATGCACCTGGGGATAGGTTTATTGGCAACACTAAATGGTCCCTAGTGTGTGAATGTTGTCTGTCTATCTGTGTTGGCCCTGCGATGAGGCGGCGACGCAACCCGATTGCAACTGAGATAGGCACCAGCGCCCCCGTCACCCCAAAGGGAATAAGCGGTAGAAAAATGGATGGATGGACTGATGTATTATTATTATAACTGATCTTTTTTGTAACACTGTTAATCAATTAAGTGTACTTTTGTAGTTGTTTCCCCATATTTCTACACAATAACTCAGATATGTAACACCAGCGAGCAGTAGACAATCCATCCATTTCTACCGTTTATTCCCTTCGGGGTCGCTGGAGCCTATCCCAGCTACAATCGGGCGGAAAGCGGTGTACACCCTGGACAAGTCGCCACCTCATCACAGGGCCAACACAGACAGACAGACAACATTCACACTCACATTCACACACTAGGGACCATTTAGTGTTGCCAATCAACCTATCCCCAGGTGCATGTTTTTGGAGGTGGGAGGGGCCTATCCCCAGGTGCATGTCTTTGGAGGTGGGAGGGGCCTATCCCCAGGTGCATGTCTTTGGAGGTGGGAGGAAGCCAGAGTACCTGATATGGAGGGATTTTTGGTGTAGAACAAGTGTCTGCAACCCACGGCTCTTTCATGGCTCCCTTTGGCTTTTAGGAAATGTCAATAAATAATGGCTATTCAATTTTTTTTTAGTTTGTCTATTTTAATGTAGCCGTTTTTATTTTACAGAGTTTGTGATCTTGCAGTATTTTGTCTATGGAAATGTACGTAACTCCCCCGATGCGTCATCTTTTGCTGCCAAGCAATTGCATTGTTTTTAGCGGTCAATTCCCAGTTATTTAGCAAAGGGCAAATCAAAAAGGGAAACAATTCTGATGAAAATAGAACATTTAATGCTTTATGGACATTTTGTTTTTTTGCGGTTACTGTTGATGAGTGTGGTTCACCTGGTTGCTTGATATGTGGGGAGAATAAATAGCAAACAACAAAAAATGCAATGTGGAAATACATTTCCAGGACAAACACAGCATTCGCGGAAAAATACTACCAAGCTGGAGATGACCGAAAAAGAGCATTTTCGTAACTGCTGCAGAAAGCTGATCAGAGCAAAAATACCGTATTTCCTTGAATTGCCGCTGAGGCGCTAATTCAAATTTGAGTGTGATGTAAGGATACCCTCATGAAAAGCATATTTAATTAAAAAAACGTTTTTATGGCCTTACCTTTACTTATAAATTAAGTCCATGTGCAGCTCCTTCTGATCAAAAGCATCAACAACTTGTTTATAGAAGTCTTCCTTATCTTTCTTCAGTTTTAAAAGTCTCTCTGTCTCGATGGAGATCTTCCTTTATTACCTCCTGCTTCGATTGAAAGTCCAGTTTAGAAAACTGTTTTATTTTAGATATGTAATCCTCCATGTTAAAAGTGCAAGCGAGAGGAAAAAATAAACGATCGCTGCTTGTTGTCACTTCTTCTGCAGCCGAGTAGTCGCAAGAAGGATCACTAGCGCCCTCTACCACCAGGAGGCGGGAGTCATTTAATGACTCATATTTGACACACGCAGCTACGGTATATTAATAAAACATAGCTGCTTACTGTTCTCTTTAGCATATTCTATTGCTTGGACCTTAAATCCTACTGAATAGCTCTTAATCTTCTTCCCTTTATGCGATTTCAAATGATTGAAATCAGCCTCCTCCATTTTGAAAATGATGACGGGTGAGTTTGACCTGGCGGAAATTCTAGACATGCGCTAATAAAAATAATATTTTGCGAAACGAGTCTGACCCGGCGTTAATCCTGAGCCGGCAGTAATGCTAAGCATGCGCTAATTATTTTGCGGAACGAGTTTGACCCGGCAGTAATTCTAGGCAGGCACATACTATATACCTGGCGGCAATTTAAGGAAATACGGTACTTGCAGATTCGTAACTAAAAGTAGTGTTATTGTCATTTTAGGGATCAAACACAATTTGCGGATCTAGGTGGGTTTACTTTGGTGGGAGATTGTCTCAAATGGCTCGTTGTATGCTGAAGGTTGCCGACCCCTGGTCTAGAACATGTTTAGTTGTATTCAATTTTGACATGTTTCTTGCTACTTTATGTTGTATTTTGTTTACATGATAATTTCCAGTTCAATTCAACATCTGTCATTACACCTCGGAATGTGCTTTCATTCACTCGTTCAATGTCTGTTCTGTCCAAACTTTTTCCACAGAAAAAATGTAATCATGCGGGGGCCATTTTGATATTTTTCATTTTCAAACCATAACAAAATATATGGATTTTTTTTTAATCCTTAGGACTCCTGGGGAGCATAGAGGGTCTCAGTCACTAAAATGTTAAAAATAAGTAAAATTATTATTTTTATTTTTTTTATTTAATGCTTACAGTAAATCTCTATATCAACTTGAGGTTGATATAAAGTAAAATAAATAAGGTTTTATGCCTTTTCTGTCAAAGACAACTTTGTTTTTTATAGTAAAACTGAAATATGCAGTATTTAGATGGATAGATAGATAGATGGATAGATAGATAGTACTTTATTGATTCCTTCAGGAGAATTCCTTTATTTAGCAATTAAAGCCCTCAAAGATCAATAATGCAGGACACCATTGATTTTAATTATTTCATATTTTTGAGTAATCACAGTGAAAAGTTAAATAAAATCCTACTAAATATATTTGAGATCCGAAAAGTTCCCCACTCATAAAGTGATGCATTTTTTTTTTTTTTTTACTTTTAACACTTAAATTTCAAGATCAACTTCCGATATATCTGTCGATTTTAAGTTTGAACTATTATTTTGTTTGTTTTATGCTCTTTTGTCAAAACGTTGATGTTTTTATATGGCAACCACACAACATATGCAATATTTTTTCCACATAAAACAATTTAAAGGCCTACTGAAAGCCACTACTAGCGACCACGCAGTCTGATAGTTTATATATCAATGATGAAATATTAACATTGCAACACATGCCAATACGGCCTTTTTAGTTTACTAAATTGCAATTTTAAATTTCCCTTGAAGTGTCCTGTTGAAAACGTCGGTATGATGATGCGTGACGTCTCGGGTTGTAGCGGACATTTTTTTCCAGCCTGATCCAAGCTATAAGTAGTCTGCTTTAATCGCGTAATTACACAGTATTCTGGACATCTGTGTTGCTGAACCTTTTGCAATTTGTTCAATTAATAATGGAGACGTCAAAGAAGAAAGATGTAGGTGGGAAGCGGTGTATTGCAGCTGCCTTTAGCAACACAAACACAGCCGGTGTTTCATTGTTTAAAATTTCCGAAGGTGAAGCTTTATTATGGAACAGAGCGGTCAAGCGAACATGGTTCCCGACTACATGTCAACCGGCAGGTTTCGGTGAGAAAATCGTGGTAATAAGTCGTCTCTTACCGTAGTTATGAGCGGAGCTGACGTCCTCCTGCTGCTGCTGCGGACTATTACCTCCTCCCACCGGAGACACTGGCGGTCACCACACCCGTGGCCACACCCCTCCGACTTTCAGGTACATATAATCTCACTAAAACACCAGTAACACAATAAGAAGATAAGGGATTTTCCAGAATTATCCTAGTAAATGTGTCTAATAACATCTCAATCGCTCCCACTGTCCACGCCTTTTAAAAAAAAAAAAGTATAGTCCTTCACTCTCACTTTCCTCATCCACGAATCTTTCATCCTCGCTCAAATTAATGGGGGAATGGTCACTTTCTCGGTCCGAGTCGCTCTCGCTGCTTGTGGCCATGATTGTAAACAATTTTCAGATGTGAGGAGCTCCACAACCCGGGATGTCACGCGCACATCGTCTGCTACTTCCGGTACAGGCAAGGCTTTTTTATTAGCGACCAAAAGTTGCAAACTTTATCGTGGATGTTCTCTACTAAATCCTTTCAGCAAAAATATGGCATTTGGCGAAATGATCAAGTATGACACATACAATGGAGCTGCTATCCCCGTTTGAATAAGAAAATCTCATTTCAGTAGGCCTTTAAACATCTGCTGGACTTGTCATTTCAAAGCAAGCTGCCAATCAAAGTGTGCACTGTAAAAATGAGAATATAGATCTTACGGTATAGATTTACAGCATATTACTGTAAATTTAACATTTCTTTTGATGTAAAATTCTGTCGATAGGGCAGAAACTGGCAGCCCAGTTGTCAGAAAATTAAAAAAAACAGTAATATTGTTTTCCATTTACAGTTGTAAAATACACAATATTTTACAGTAAAATTCTGGTGACTGGGTTGATTTTTTTGTGTGTAAGTAAAATATAAAGTTAAAGTACCAACGATAGTCACACACACACTAGGTGTACTGAAATGTGTCCTCTGCACTTGACCCATCGCCTTGTTCACCCCCTGGGAGGTGAGGGGAGCAGTGAGCAGCAGCAGTGGCCGCGCCCGGGAATCATTTTTGGTGATTTAACCCCCAACCCACAACCCGTGACGTCACGCGCACATCATCTGCTACTTCCGGTACAGGCAAGGCTTTTTTATTAGCGACCAAAAGTTGCAAACTTTATCGTGGATGTTCTCTACTAAATCCTTTCAGCAAAAATATAGCGATATCGCGAAATGATCAAGTATGACACATAGAATGGACCTGCTATCCCCGTTTAAATAAGAACATCTCATTTCAGTAGGCCTTTAAAGTGATAAATTTCAAGTAATACCGTATTTCCTTGAATTGCCGCAGGACATATAGTATGCGCCTGACTTGAATTACTGCCGAGTCAAACTCGCTTCGCAAAATAATTAGCGCATGCTTAGAACTACCGCCTGGTCAAACTCGTGACACGTCCCTGTCATCATTCTCAAAATGGAGGAGGCTGATTTCAATACCAAAAATTTGAAATCGCATAAAGGGAAGACGATTAAGAGCTATTCAGTAGGATTTAAGGTCCAAGCTTACATCACACTCAAATTTTTACTGCATGCCTTTGGTAAGTGCCGAAGTGAGAAGAGGTTTTAAAATATTTAGCGCATGCTTACTTTTGCCGCATGCCTTTGGTAAGCGCCGGAGTGAGAAGAGGTTTTAAATTAATTTGCGCCCCGGCGACTATTCAAGGAAATACGGTCATTCATTATAACATAGATTTTTTTGTCTTTTTTTAATTTCAATCATCAATCAATGTTTATTTGTATAGCCCCAAATCACAAATGTCTCAAAGGACTGCACAAATCATTACGACTACAACATCCTCGGAAGAACCCACAAAGGGGCAAGGAAAACTCACACCCAGTGGGCAGGGAGAATTCACATCCAGTGGGACGCCAGTGACAATGCTGACTATGAGAAACCTTGGAGAGGACCTCGGATGTGGGCAACCCCCCCCCCCCCCTCCAGGGGACTGAAAGCAATGGATGTCGAGCGGGTCTAACATGATACTGTGAAATTTATTTTGTTGAGCAATGGAAAAAAAAGAAAATAAATTTGACCCCCTTAAAATGCTTCTAAACTCACCAAACTCGACACACACATCAGGTCTGGCAAAAATTGCGATCTGATGAAAAAACCTAACCTCAAAACTCAAAATTGCGCTCTACCGCCCCCCTAGGAATACAACACGGACAAACTGCTCCTAGGAAGAAAACACAGACAAAACTGCTTGTAACTTCCGGTAGGAATGTCAGAGACATGAAACAAAAAACACTATGTAGGTCTCACTTAGACCTACATTTTAATAATTAACATACTTTAGCAAAAATCAACAGGAAGTTTGATATTTTCACTTCAATACAACAACTGCATTACTTTCACAATGCATTAGATTCTCAAAATAGTGGCTCCAAGGCGTCTTCTAACGCTTATCCGGCCGTGGGTCTCGGGGGCAGCAGCCAAAGGCGGACCCGACCAACGCTGCTTGCAGCTTTAATTTTAAAATGTTTTTTTAATTTTTGCAATACTATCAACTTTGCAATTTTTGCAGAATGTGTGGCGGGCGACGGTTAGCAGCGGGCCGCAGTTTGGACACCCCTGGTGTGTTTGCTGGTGTAAAAAGCTGAGGTCTCACCTTTAAGAAAATGGCCTTCAAGTGATGGGGGTCTGCCCTCTGGGTCGCCTGCACCTGTGACACACAAGGAGCGTCAGTGGCCTTCAAGTCGCATCTTCAACAAGCAAAAAGTGGTCGGACTGGTTCTTATGCGGCGCTTTGGCTCTTTTAACGAGCTTCGACTTTTAGCAAAGAAGGGAAAAGCACACAAATCAGCAACAACACGACCCTCTGATGGGCGGGAGAAGCACAGCCGCGTCAACACGGCTGCCGGAGCCCGGCTGAGACGCGACTATCCGGGATGTGCGGTGACGCCGAGCGGGGGCAGACGCCCTGGAGCTCCGCGGGCGACGTGGACGACACACGCGGCCGAGTGGGCGCCCTTTGACAGGTAATATGTGATAAGAAGTAGTAGTGGAGTCACCTTGACCGCCATGCTGGTGTGACGTCAGCTGGAAGGAAGTAACGCAGCTTCCAGACTTCTTCCTCTCGACCCGAGGGCGGCAATTAGACGCGCGGGTTCAGGCGGGGACGCGCGGTCCTTCAGTGACGTCATCGAACCGCACGGACGCTTCTGGAAACCACGTGATCACTTTAAATGAGTGCTTCTTAACCTTGTAGCAGGTACCGAACCCCACAAGTTTCATATGCGCATTCAGCCAACCATTTTAGTGAAAAATACAATGTTGTTGTTGTTTTTGGTAACACTTTAGTATGGGGAACATATTTTAAGTAACAAAGACTTAATTTTGAGTTATTTGGACACTAGGGGAACATATTCTAAGTAACACAGACTTAATTTAGAGTTATTTGGACACTAGGGGAACATATTCTAAGTAACACAGACTTAATTTAGAGTTATTGGGACACTAGGGGAACATATTCTAAGTAACACAGACTTAATTTAGAGTTATTGGGACACTAGGGGAACATATTCTATGTAACACAGACTTAATTTAGAGTTATTTGAAAACAAGGGGGACATATTCTAAGTAACAAAGAATTAATTTAGAGTTATTTGGACACTAGGGGAACATAATTTAGACACTAGGGGAACATATTCTAAGTGACAAAGACTTAATTTAGAGTTATTTAGACACTAGGGGAACATATTCTAAGTAACACAGACTTAATTTAGAGTTATTTGGACACTAGGGGAACATATTCTAAGTAACACAGACTTAATTTAGAGTTATTGGGACACTAGGGGAACATATTTTAAGTAACACAGACTTAATTTAGAATTATTTGGGAACAAGGAGGGACATATTCTAAGAAACAAAGAAATCATTTAGAGTTATTGGGACACTAGGGGAACATATTCTAAGTAACACAGACTTAATTTAGAGTTATTTGGACACTAGGGGAACATATTCTAAGTAACACAGACTTAATTTAGAGTTATTGGGACACTAGGGGAACATATTTTAAGTAACACGGACTTAATTTAGAATTATTTGGGAACAAGGGGGACATATTCTAAGTAACAAAGAAATAATTTAGAGTTATTTGGACACTAGGGGAACATATTTTAAGTAACGCAGACTTAATTTAGAGTTATTTGGACACTTTGGCTCTTTCTAAGTAACACAGACTTAATTTAGAGTTATTGGGACACTAGGGGAACATATTCTAAGTAACACAGACTTAATTTAGAGTTATTTGGACACTAGGGGAACATATTCTAAGTAACACAGACTTAATTTAGAGTTATTGGGACACTAGGGGAACATATTCTAAGTAACACAGACTTAATTTAGAGTTATTGGGACACTAGGGGAACATATTCTATGTAACACAGACTTAATTTAGAGTTATTTGAAAACAAGGGGGACATATTCTAAGTAACAAAGAATTAATTTAGAGTTATTTGGACACTAGGGGAACATAATTTAGACACTAGGGGAACATATTCTAAGTGACAAAGACTTAATTTAGAGTTATTTAGACACTAGGGGAACATATTCTAAGTAACACAGACTTAATTTAGAGTTATTTGGACACTAGGGGAACATATTCTAAGTAACACAGACTTAATTTAGAGTTATTGGGACACTAGGGGAACATATTTTAAGTAACACAGACTTAATTTAGAATTATTTGGGAACAAGGAGGGACATATTCTAAGAAACAAAGAAATAATTTAGAGTTATTGGGACACTAGGGGAACATATTCTAAGTAACACAGACTTAATTTAGAGTTATTTGGACACTAGGGGAACATATTCTAAGTAACACAGACTTAATTTAGAGTTATTGGGACACTAGGGGAACATATTTCAAGTAACACAGACTTAATTTAGAATTATTTGGGAACAAGGGGGACATATTCTAAGTAACAAAGAAATAATTTAGAGTTATTTGGACACTAGGGGAACATATTTTAAGTAACACAGACTTAATTTAGAGTTATTTGGACACTTTGGCTCTTTCTAAGTAACACAGACTTAATTTAGAGTTATTGGGACACTAGGGGAACATATTCTAAGTAACACAGACTTAATTTAGAGTTATTTGGACACTAGGGGAACATATTCTAAGTAACACAGACTTAATTTAGAGTTATTTGGACACTAGGGGAACATATTCTAAGTAACACAGACTTAATTTAGAGTTATTTGGAAACAAGGGGGACATATTCTAAGTAACACAGAATTAATTTAGAGTTATTTGGAAACAAGGGGGACATATTCTAAGTAACACAGACTTAATTTAGAGTTATTTGGACACTATGGGAACATATTCTAAGTAACATAGACTTCATTTAGAGTGGCCGTATTTCCTTGAATTAACGCTGGGGCGCTAATTAATTTAAAACCTCTTCTCACTCCTGCGCTTACCAAAGGCATGCGGTAAAAGTAAGCATGCACTAATTATAATCAACTTTGGACTGGACTCTCACGGTTGTTTTGGATCCACTATGGATTGAACTTTCACAGTATCATGTTAGACCCGCTCGACATCCATGGCTTTATTAGACTATTTATATCATTCACATGTGAATAATACTGTATAATAGACTGTATTTATGTTATTCACATGTTAATAATGCTGTATAATAGACTATATTATTCACATGTGAATAATGCTGTAAAATAGACTGTATTTATGTTATTCACATGTGAATAATGCTGTATAATAGACTGTATTTATGATATTCACATGTTAATAATGTTGTTTATTAGACTATATATATTATTCACATGTGAATAATGCTGTATAATAGACTGCATTTATATTATTCACATGTGAATAATGCTGTATAATAGACTGTTATTCACATGTGAATAATGCTGTATAATAGACTGTATTTATATTATTCACATGTGAATAATGCTGTATAATAGACTGTATTTATGTTATTCACATGTTAATAATGCTGTTTATTATACTATTTATATTATTCACATGTGAATAATGCTGCATAATAGACTGCATTTATATTATTCATGTGTGAATAATACTGTATAATAGACTGTATTTATGTTATTCATGTGTGAATAATACTGTATAATAGACTGTATTTATGTTATTCACATGTTAATAATGCTGTATAATAGACTATTTATGTTATTCACATGTGAATAATGCTGTATAATAGAATGTATTTATGTTATTCACATGTGAATAATGCTGTATAATAGACTGTATTTATGTTATTCACATGTGAATAATGCTGTATAATAGACTGTATTTATGTTCTTCACATGTTAATAATGCTGTATAATAGACTGTATTTATGTTATTCACATGTTATGATCCGATTAAAAATCTGCAGTTTTACATTTCTCTTCGTTTCACTGAATAAGCGTTTATCACTTGCAACTTTAAGAAAAGTGTCCAGTCCATAGTGAATCTAACATAATAGTGTGAGAGTCCAGTCCATAGTGGATCTAACATAATAGTGAGAGTCCAGTCCATAGTGGATCTAACATAATAGTGAGAGTCCAGTCCATAGTGAATCTAACATAATAGTGTGAGAGTCCAGTCCATAGTGGATCTAACATAATAGTGAGAGTCCAGTCTGTAGTGGATCTAATATAATAGTGAGAGTCCAGTCCATAGTGGATCTAACATAATAGTGTGAGAGTCCAGTCCATAGTGGATCTAACATAATAGTGTGAGAGTCCAGTCCATTGTGGATCTAACATAATAGTGTGAGAGTCCAGTCCATAGTGGATCTAACATAATAGTGAGAGTCCAGTCCATAGTGGATCTAACATAATAGTGAGAGTCCAGTCCATAGTGAATCTAACATAATAGTGTGAGAGTCCAGTCCATAGTGGATCTAACATAATAGTGAGAGTCCAGTCTGTAGTGGATCTAATATAATAGTGAGAGTCCAGTCCATAGTGGATCTAACATAATAGTGTGAGAGTCCAGTCCATAGTGGATCTAACATAATAGTGTGAGAGTCCAGTCCATAGTGGATCTAACATAATAGTGTGAGAGTCCAGTCCATAGTGGATCTAACATAATAGTGTGAGAGTCCAGTCCATAGTGGATCTAACATAATAGTGTTACATAAGAATTGCCCATACTCACTGAAAAAAAAAATTATATTACATTATTGCTTGGATTTACATAACATTTTGAAAGTAAACATTTATGGTCCATGTTGACAAGAATGCAAATAATATTGATAATAAACTGACAGTTCAAAGTCGGATTTATACAGTCCTCTTGGTTATTTTAATGATATATATTATATCTTTGTATTTTCCCTTGTTTAGCAAAATAGTTAAGCCAAAACAATTGAATTTGTTTTACCTGACTTTAGTTTGAGTTTGAGTTTATTTGGAACATGCAAGCATACAAAATAATACTCACAATTTCCAGTTTCTCTTTTCAACATGTGGGAAAAAGAGTATGAAGATGCAGATCTTATTTAATCCGACCCCTTTTCTTTTACATAACATTTGCTAAAACTTTTGTTCACTTCCTGCTCTCAATGTATTCCCAATATAGTCCATAAATAATCACAATAAAAATAAATAAATAAATAATACTCGGTGAAGTAAGTTACATTTCATATGGTGAGATGAGTAAGATTTTTTTGCTTAATCCATTCCATCATGTAATTCCACAAACAGATATACTGAAGGTCTTAAGTGTTGTACGTGCGTACAAAAGTTTTAAATTCCATTTTTCTCTAAGATTATATTTGTCCTCTTTTTTTGAGAAGAATTGTTGTACATTCTTGGCTAGCAGGTTATAGTTTGCTTTGTGTATCATTTTAGCTGTTTGCAAATTCACTATGTGGTGGAATTTCAGTATTTTTGATTCAATAAATAAAGTGTTTTTATGTTCTCTATATCCAACATTATGCATTGTTATAACTGATCTTTTTTTTGTAACACTGTTAGTGAATGAAGTGTACTTTTGTAATTATTTCGGCATATTTCCACACAATAAGTCAGGTATGTAACACTAGTGAGCAGTAGAGAATATGAAGTGATTTTTGGTCTAGAAAATGTTTTGCTTTATTCATTATTGATGTGTTTCTTGCTACTTTACGTTGTACATTTTTTACATCAATCAATCAATCAATGTTTGCTTATATAGCCCTAAATCACTAGTGTCTCAAAGGGCTGCACAAACCACCACGACATCCTCGGTAGGCCCACATAAGGGCAAGGAAAACTCACACCCAGTGGGACGTCTGTGACAATAATGATTATGAGAACCTTAGAGAGGAGGAAAGCAATGGATGTCGAGCGGGTCTAACATGATACTGTGAAAGTTCAATCCACAATGGATCCAACACAGTCGCGAGAGTCCAGTCCAAAGCGGGTCCAACTCAGCAGCGAGAGTCCCGTTCACAGCGTCACGTTCTGATGTCATCGCTGAAAGTCGGAGGGGTGTGGTGACCGCCAGTGTCTCTGAGAGAACCCATGGAGGAGCCAAGAAAGTCGCAGCTGCCTCTTTGACAGCTGCAAAAGCAATGTCCTTCCTTGGTGGTCAGTGGAACCCGCACGACGACGGCAAGAGACTGTCACAGACATACTTTCCATTGATGATGTATGAGGAGCCAGAGTAGAGAGAAGAAGACCTTTCACTTGAGGGCGATGAACCGCAAGGACGCCATGAGATTTCCCGTTCAATTTATCGTGAATCTTTATACCTAGAAATCTGGCTTCATTCACTCTTTCAATTTCTACTCTGTCTATTTGTATTTGTGTTTGACTTTCCCTTCTACTTTTACCGAATAGCATTATTTTAGTTTTACTGAGATTCAAAGATAGTCTGTTTTTGTCAAACCATCTTTTTAATTTGTTCATTTCTTCTGTTATTATTTGTATTATCTTTTGTGTGTTCTCTCCTGAACAAAAGGCAGTTGTCTCACCCGCAAATAATACTAACTTTAAATATATTGTAACTATACAAATGTCATTTATATAGAGATTGAATCATTTTGGTCCTAGTATTGATCCCTGAGGTACACCACAGGATATATCTAGCGTTGTAGACGTGTGTTCGCTGAGCTTCACGTATTGTTTCCTGTTTGTTATTTAAATGGCACACCAGTTATCAATCAAGACCATTGAGTGTCTTTTAATTGATTGATTGATTGAAACTTTTATTAGTAGATTGCACAGTACAGTACATATTCCGTATAATTGACCACAAAATGGTAACACCCCCAATAAGTTTTTCAACTTGTTTAAGTCGGGGTCCACGTCCCAGGGGTACGCGTACCCCCATTTGAGAACCACTGGTCCAGTCCATAGTGGATCTAACATACTATTCTGAGAGTCCAGTCCGTAGTGGATCCAACATAATAGTGTGAGAGTCCAGTCCATAGTGGATCTAACATAATAGTGAGAGTCCAGTCCATAGTGGATCTAACATAGTAGTGTGAGAGTCCAGTCCATAGTGGATCTAACATAATAGTGAGTGTCCAGTCCATAGTGGATCTAACATAATAGTGAGAGTCCAGTCCATAGTGGATCTAACATAATAGTGTGAGAGTCCAGTCCATAGTGGATCTAACATAATAGTGAGAGTCCAGTCCATAGTGGATCTAACATAATAGTGAGAGTCCAGTACATAGTGGATCTAACATAATAGTGTGGTAGTCCAGTCCATAGTGGATCTAACATAATAGTGTGAGATTCCAGTCCATAGTGGATCTAACAAAATAGTGTGAGAGTCCAGTCCATAGTGGATCTAACATAATAGTGTGAGAGTCCAGTCCATAGTGGATCTAACATAATAGTGTGAGAGTCCAGTCCATAGTGGATCTAACATAATAGTGAGAGTCCAGTCCATAGTGGATCTAACATAATAGTGTGAGAGTCCAGTCCATAGTGGATCTAACATAATAGTGAGTGTCCAGTCCATAGTGGATCTAACATAATAGTGAGAGTCCAGTCCATAGTGGATCTAACATAATAGTGTGAGAGTCCAGTCCATAGTGGATCCAACATAATAGTGAGAGTCCAGTCCATAGTGGATCCAACATAATAGTGAGAGTCCAGTCCATAGTGGATCTAACATAATAGTGAGAGTCCAGTCCATAGTGGATCTAACATAATAGTGAGAGTCCAGTACATAGTGGATCTAACATAATAGTGTGGTAGTCCAGTCCATAGTGGATCTAACATAATAGTGTGAGATTCCAGTCCATAGTGGATCTAACAAAATAGTGTGAGAGTCCAGTCCATAGTGGATCTAACATAATAGTGTGAGAGTCCAGTCCATAGTGGATCTAACATAATAGTGTGAGAGTCCAGTCCATAGTGGATCTAACATAATAGTGTGAGAGTCCAGTTCATAGTGGATCTAACATAATAGTGAGAATCCAGTCTATAGTGGATCTAACTTAATAGTGAGTCCAGTCCATAGTGGATCTAACATAATAGTGAGAGTCCAGTCCATAGTGGATCTAACATAATAGTGAGAGAGTCCGGTCCATAGTGGATCTAACATAATAGTGTGAGAGTCCAGTCCATAGTGGATCTAACATAATAGTGAGAGTCCAGTCCATAGTGGATCTAACATAATAGTGTGAGAGTCCAGTCCATAGTGGATCTAACATAATAGTGAGAGTCCAGTCCATAGTGGATCCAACATAATAGTGAGAGTCCAGTCCATAGTGGATCTAACATAATAGTGAGAGTCCAGTACATAGTGGATCTAACATAATAGTGTGGTAGTCCAGTCCATAGTGGATCTAACATAATAGTGTGAGATTCCAGTCCATAGTGGATCTAACAAAATAGTGTGAGAATCCAGTCCATAGTGGATCTAACAATAGTGTGAGAGTCCAGTCCATAGTGGATCTAACATAATAGTGTGAGAGTCCAGTCCATAGTGGATCTAACATAATAGTGTGAGAGTCCAGTTCATAGTGGATCTAACATAATAGTGAGAATCCAGTCTATAGTGGATCTAACTTAATAGTGAGTCCAGTCCATAGTGGATCTAACATAATAGTGAGAGTCCAGTCCATAGTGGATCTAACATAATAGTGAGAGAGTCCGGTCCATAGTGGATCTAACATAATAGTGTGAGAGTCCAGTCCATAGTGGATTTAACATAATAGTGAGAGTCCAGTCCATAGTGGATCCAACATAAATGTGTGACAGTCTAGTCCAGTGGTTCTCAACCTTTTTTCAGTGATGTACCCCCTGTGAACATGTTTTTAATTCAAGTACCCCCTAATCAGAGCAAAGCATTTTTGGTTGAAAAAAAGAGATAAAGAAGTAAAATACAGCACTATGTCATCACTTTCTGAAAATATTGCTCATTTGTAGTGGTCTTTCTTGAACTATTTGGAAAAAAAGATATAAAAATAACAAAAAACGTGTTAAAAAATAAACAAGCAATTCAATTATAAATAAATATTTCTACACGTAGAAGTAATCATCAACTTAAAGTGCCCTCTTTGGGGATTGGAATAGAGATCCATCTGGATTCATCAACTTCATTCTAAACATTTCTTCACAAAAAAAGAAATCTTTAACATCAATATTTATGGAAAATGTTCACAAAAAATCTATCTGTCAACACTGAATATTGCATTGTTGCATTTCTTTTCACAGTTTATGAACTGACATTCATATTTTGTTGAAGTATTATTCAATAAATATATTTATAAAGGAGTTTTGAATTGTTGCTATTTTTGGCCTATTTAAAAAAAAAATCTCACGTACCCCTTTGCATACCTTCACGTACCCACTGGGGTATGCGTACCCCCATTTGAGAACCACTGGCATGGAAACATCTTTTTCCCAGACTGCCTTTTCAATAAAAGGAGCACAACTATGGAACTCTCTACCTGACACTTTGAAAAGTATACTTGCATTTGTCACTTTAAAAAACCAAACACAATTGTGGCTAGTTGAGCAACAATTGTGTTCCCATGTTTAGTGTTTACTCATTTTTATTCATAGTTTTTTTTATGTAGTCTGCACTTTGTCCGTGTTATTATTATCATTATTATTGGCTTGTATCTAGTTCGCACTTTGTCTGTATTATTACTATTATTAGTAGTATCGACTCCTCTTTGTCTTATTGTTTTTATTTTCCTGTTTAATGATGTTAGATCTTCGTTGTTGTTGTTGTTGGGGACAAGTGTTGTAAATGAGCTTTGGCTACAAACACTATGATGCATACATTGGATAACTGCTTCAGATATCTATTTTTCTGTGTCTGTCTCTATTTCAAATAAAACAGGGGTCACCAACGCGGTGCCCGCGGGCACCAGGTCGCCCGTAAGGACCAGATGAGTCGCCCGCTGGCCTGTTCTAAAAATAGCTCAAATAGCAGCACTTACCAGTGAGCTGCCTCTATTTTTTGAATTGGATTTATTTTCTAGCAAGCTGGTCTCGCTTTGCTCGACATTTTTAATTCTAAGAGAGACAAAACTCAAATAGAATTTGAAAATCCAAGAAAATATTTTAAAGACTTGGTCTTCACTTGTTTAAATACAGTAAATTCATTTATTTTTTTGCTTCTTATAACTTTCAGAAAGACAATTTTAGAGAAAAAATACGACCTTAAAAATGATTTTTAGGATTTTTAAACACATATATCTTTTTACCTTTTAAATTCCTTCTTCTTCTTTCCTGACAATTGAAATCAATGTTCAAGTAAATTTATTTTTTTATTGTAAAGAATAAGAAATATATTTTAATTAAATTCTTCATTTTAGCTTCTGTTTTTTGGACGAAGAATATTTGTGAAATATTTCTTCAAACTTATTATGATTAAAATAGAAAATAAAAAAATTATTCTGGCAAATCTAGAAAAAACTGTAGAATCAAATTTAAATCTTATTTCAAAGTATTTTGAATTTATTTTAAAATTTTTGTTCTGGAAAATCTATAAGAAATAATGATTTGAGTTTGTTAGAAATATAGCTTGGTCCAATTTGTTATATATTCTAACAAAGTGCAGATTGGATTTTAACCTATTTAAAACATGTCATCAAAATTCTAAAATTAATCTTAATCAGGAAAAAATACTAATGATGTTCCATAAATTATTTTCTTAATTTTTTCAAAAAGATTCGAATTAGCTAGTTTTTCTCTTCATATTTTTCGGTTGAATTTTAAAGAGTCAAAATTGAAGATCAACGATGTTTCAAAATTTAATTTTCTTTTTTTCTTGTTTTCTCCTCTTTTAAACTGTTCAATTAAGTGTTTTTTTCATCATTTATTCTTTACAAAAAAACTTCCATAAAAGAAAAAAAATATATACAACGGAATGATAGACAGAAATACCCATTTTTTTTATATATAGCTACATTTATTAAAGGTAAATTGAGCAAATTGGCTATTTTTGGCAATTTATTCAAGTGTGTATCAAACTGGTAGCCCTTGGCATGAATCAGTACCCAAGAAGTAGCTCTTGCTTTCAAAAAGGTTGGTGAGCCCTGAAATAAATATTTACATATAAAAAGCAGTGGAAGAAAAAAAAAAGCTGATAAAAGTACATCCGGTTGCAGAGGAAGCCGTAACCCGGAAGTGGTGGTGATTGCGCGGTCTTTTAGGACAACACAGCCCGCCACTTTGGACACAAGACAGTGCAGACATGGCGGGTAAGTATGTGACTGTGCCGCGGCATTAGCTGCGCTTAAAGACGCCTCGGCTTTAAGCCCATTTGAACGCGGACCCGCTTGTGCTTCTCGTAAAGTAGGGCGAGTTAAATAGACGACACATTGTAGCACAAAGTAGGCGACGACGGGCCTGTGTGTTGGTTAGCATTAGCAGCATGTTAATGTGTATGGGTTAGCATTAGCAGCATGCTAATGTGTATTGGTTAGCATTAGCAGCATGCTAATGTGTGTTGTTAGCATTAGCAGCATGCTAATGTGTGTTGTTAGCATTAGCAGCATGCTAATGTCTGTTGGTTAGCATTAGCAGCATGCTAATGCGTATTGGTTAGCATTAGCATCATGCTAGTGTGTATTGGTTAGCATTAGCAGCATGCTAATGTGTGTTGGTTAGCATTAGCAGCATGCTAATGTGTATTGGTTAGCATTAGCAGCATGCTAATGTGTATGGGTTAGCATTAGCAGCATGCTAAGCAGCTGTCACAACATATAATATTCTGGTCTTGTGGGCCTATAATCATCATATAATACTTGGGTCATGTGTGGGGATATAATCATCATATAATACTTGTGTCATTTGTGGGGGTATAATCATCATATAATACTTGGGTCATGTGTGGGGGTATAATCATCATATAATATTTTGCTCATGTGTGGGGATATAATCATCATATAATACTTGGGTCATGTGTGGGGATATAATCATCATATAATACTTTGCTCATGTGTGGGGATATGATCATCATATAATACTTTTGTCATGTGTGGGGATATAATCATATAATACTTCTGTCATGTGTGGGGATATAATCATCATATAATATTTTGCTCATGTGTGGGGATATAATCATCATATAATCCTTGGGTCATGTGTGGGGATATAATCATCATATAATACTTTGCTCATGTGTGGGGATATGATCATCATATAATACTTTTGTCATGTGTGGGGATATAATCATCATATAATACTGTCATGTGTGGGGATATAATCATCATAAAATACTATGCTCATGTGTGGGGATATAATCATCATATAATCACTGGTTCGTCTAAAAATACCCTGTAAGAGAAGTATTGCTATGTTATCGTTGCTTTTCATACTTCATGCAATACAGTGTGATAGCCTGCCCTTAACTTAGTGATTGTGCACTCCTAGAAAGTGTAATTGTAAGAATGCATGGAGGGTCTAATACTACGTCATGTACTTACTCCTATTTATTGTCATGTATTGTCATAAAGGCCTACTGAAATTAGATTTTATTATTTAAACGGGGATAGCAGGTCCATTCTATGTTATACTTAATCATTTCGCGATATTGCCATATTTTTGCTGAAAAGATTTAGTGGAAAACATCAACAATAAAGTTCGCAACTTTTGGTCGCTAATAATAAAGCCTTGCCTGTCCCGGAAGTAGCAGACGATGTGCGCGTGACGTCACTGGTTGTTGGGCTCCTCACATCCTCACATTGTTTATAATGTGAGCCACCAGCAGTAAGAGCAATTCGGACCGAGAAAGCAACGATTTCCCGATTAATTTGAGCGAGGATGAAAGATTCTTGGAAGAGGAAAGTTAGAGTGAAGCACAAAAAAAAGGAAGAAAAGGCGACGGCTCCAGGCGGCGGCAGTGGGAGCGTTTCAGATGTAATTACTAGGATAATTCTGGAAACTCGCTTATCTGCTTATTGTGTTAATCGTATTTTAGTGAGATTATAAAGTCATATCAGAAAGTCGGATGGCTGCGGCGAACGCCAGTGTCTCTGAGAGAAGCCAAGGAGCCAAGATCACAGCTGCCTTTTTGAGCTGCAGGATGAGGTCGCGTAATCCTCTAAAGTCTCCGTCCGGTAAGAGCCGACTTAATATCACAATTTTCCCATCCAAAAACTTGCTAGTTGACGTAGAGAAACATGTTTGCTTGACCGCTCTGTGTTAAAGCTTCACAACAAACAAAGAAACACTGGTTGTGTTTCGGTTGCTAAAGGCAGCTGCAATCCACCAACAGCATTCTTATTTGACGTTTCCATTATTGATTGAACAAATTGCAAAAGTTTCAGCAACACAGATGTCCAAAATACTGTGTAATTGCGCCATGAAAAGAGACAACTTTTAGCCGTGAGTGGTGCCGGGCTGAAATGTCCCCTCCAACCAATAACATAACAAACACGCGTCATCATTCTGCGACGTTTTCAACAGGAAACGCCGCGGGAAATTTCAAATTGTAATTTAGTAAACTAAACCGGCTGTATTGGCATGTGTTGCAATGTTAATAATTCATCATTGATATATAAACTATCAGACTGTGTGGTCGATAGTAGTGGCTTTCAGTAGGCCTTTAAATTGTAAGACTGCATGGAGGGTACGGTCTAATACTACGTCATGTACTTACTCCTATTTCTTGTCATGCATTGTGATAAATACTCAATCTTGCGAGCATGTTATATCCAGTGGTACTTCAATCGCAAGACCAACATTGTGCTTTTAATTTCCCTCAAAATGTGTCGTTGCTTTGGAAAGGTTGAGCTTTGTCTTTGTCTTCTGTGATTGCAGCACTCAATGTGTGGCCGCAATCGCACCGTTATTCTACTGTATGAAAATTGGTTTGTAATGGTCAATGTTGATTGTTTCCTCAGCAATAAATAACATGGAGAAGAAGCTGGCTGAATATAAGTGTGACACCAATGACGCCGTTTGCTTAAAGCTAAGTATGTCTTCTGTGTGTATCCTCAATTCTTTCTACTGTAAATTAACACACTCACAAATGTGTATATATGTGTGTATCTATACATACGTGTATGTATATCTACATACGTGTGTGTATCTATACATACGTGTATGTGTATCTATACATACGTATGTATACATATGCATGTGTATAGGTGTGCATTTAAACATACATATGCATGTGTATAGGTGTGCATTTAAACATACATATGCATGTGTATAGGTGTGCATTTAAACATACATATGTATGTGTATAGGTGTGCATTTAAACATACATATGCATGTGTATAGGTGTGCATTTAAACATACATATGAATGTCTATAAGTGTGTGTATCTATACATACATTTGTATGTGTGTGTGTATGTATACATACATACATACATACGTGTGTGTGTGTGTGTGTGTATCTATACATACCTTTTTTTATCTGTGTATGTATACATACGTAGCTATGTGTGTGTATCTATCTATATAAAAAACCCCGTTTCCATATGAGTCGGGAAATTGTGTTATGGTTTGCAAATCCTTTTCAACCCATATTCAGTTGAATGCACTACAAAGACAACATATTTGGTGTTCGAACTCATAAACTTTTTTTTTTTGGCAAATAATGATTAGTTTAGAATTCCATGGCTGCAACACGTGCCAAAGTAGTTGGGAAAGGGCATGTTCACCACTGTGGTACATCACATTTTCTTTTAACAACACTCAATAAACATTTAGGAACTGAGGAAACTAATTGTCGAAGCTTTGAAAGTGGAATTTTTTACCATTCTTGCTTGATGTACAGCTTAAGTTGTTCAACAGTCCGGGGTCTTGTTGTCGTATTTTACGCTTCATAATGTGCCACACATTTTCGATGGGAGTCATGTCTGGACTGCAGGCGGGCCAGGAAAGTACCCGCACTCTTTTTTTACGAAGCCACGCTGTTGTAACACTAGGGTTGGGTATCGTTTGAATTCGAAAGATTACAATTCTTTGTTTCGATTCTCGATTCCGATTCTTCTTGTACCATGCCAGGATCAATGTGTTTTCCAGGTAGTCCCCGGAAGGTGGTATGTATTTTGGGTTGAGAGTTTTCACCAAATCCCTGCAAACATAAACAAACATTTAATGTTGCTGTACTGTTTAGCCCAGTATCAATTAGCTTAGCTTTAACATTATTGCTTAACTAACCTAAATGTTGGAGATTCCGCCACTGAAAAGGGATGCAGTCTTTTGACTGTGTGCAGTGACCTTTCTGTGGCACTCTTCCATCTGTGGCACCGACATCTTCCCCATTGCCGCTACGGTGACCGGACTACGCTGAGCACATCGCGGAGCCTGGCTAGCAGGTTGTAAATTGTCTATGAAAACATATGCGGGCTAATTTGTTAGCTACCTCAACGTTTGCGAAAAACACATTATTTATTGCATATATATTGTTTTACTTACCGGATTCGGACTGCAGTGCAATCACCAAGGTGCCAGGCTGGGCGTCGGAGCCAGAGGAAGAGGCAGAGGAGGACGATCGGCGCAGCGCATCGAAGACAGGACATGCATTTCTTTGTACTCCATGAACTCGGAGGTGTGTAATTATGTTCGACGTGCACCCTCCTAAGCAAAAAACAGTCCTGTCGCACATGTTACATTTCGCCGATATTTAATTTTTTTTTTAGTAAAATAAAGCTACACTTTCGACCGCCGACGCCCGTTATCCATGCTTGACTGACTCGGTCGGCTACATAGGCTCGGCTATGCTAACACTTCCGGCGGTGGGCGCTTCTTCATTGGTGTTCAGCGGCTTCTTCTCCCGGTCGGCGGACTTATTCTTTTTTTCCGGTAGGCGGACTGGGTATCGAAACTAGGAGTCGAAATTTAAACTTTTGAACGATTCCGGGAGAATCGGAAAGTTAGTCCCGGTTCCAATCGATACTCGATATCCAACCCTATGTAACACGTGGCTTGACATTGTTTTGCTGAAATACGCAGGGGCGTCCATGATAACGTTGCTTGGATGACAACATATGTTGCTCCAAAACCTGTATGGACCATTCAGCATTAATGGTGTCTTCACAGATGTGTAAGTTACCCATGCCTTGGGCACTAATACACCCCCATACCATCACAGATGCTGGCTTTTCAACTTTGCGCCTATAACAATTCCGATGGTTTCCAAATATAATTTGAAATGTGGACTCGTCGGACCACAGAACACTTTTCCACTTTGTATCAGTCCATCTTAGATGAGCTTGGGCCCAGCGAAGCCGGCGACGTTCCTGGGTGTTGTTGATAAATGGCTTTTGCTTTGCATAGTAGAGTTTTAACTTGCACTTAAAGATGTAGCGACCAACTGTAGTTACTGACAGTGGTTTTATGATTTGTTCCTGAGCCCATGTGGTGATATCCTTTACACACTGATGTCTGTTTTTGATGCAGTACCGCCTGAGAGATCAAAGGTCCGTAATATCATCGCGTACGTGCAGTGATTTCTCCAGATTCTCTGAACCTTTTGATGATTTTACGGACTGTAGATGGTAAAATCCCTAAATTCCTTGCAATAGCTCGTTGAGAAATGTTGTTCTAAAACTGTTCGACAATTTGCTTACAAATTGGTGACCCTCACCCCATCCTTGTTTGTGAATTACTTAGCATTTCATGGAAGCTGCTTTTATACCCAATCATGGCACCCACCTGTTCCCAATTAGCCTGCACACCTGTGGGATGTTCCAAATAAGTTTTTGATGAGCATTCCTCAACTTTATCAGTATTTATTGCCACCTTTCCCAACTTCTTTGTCACATGTTGCTCGCATCAAATTCAAAAGTTAATGATTATTTGCAACAATAAAAAGTTTGAGTTTGAACATCAAATATGTTGTCTTTGTAGCATATTCAACTGAATATGGGTTGAAAAGGATTTGCAAATCATTGCATTCCGTTTATATTTACATCTAACACAATTTCCCAACTCATATGGAAACAGGGTTTGTATACATACATATGTACGTGTATATGTGCAGCGTTTCCCACAGGTCAGGCATCTATTTGTGGTGGTGTGGTCGGGTGGCGGGTGTATTGGGGGGGCCGAGGCAGCGGGGGCGGCGATGACCAAGAAGAACGTGGAGTTGTAATATAATTACAACACTTTATGTGCATATTTATATTAGGGCTGGGCAATGATTAAAAATTTTAATCGTAGTTAATCGCACTTTTTCTCTGATTAATCGCGATTAACTGCATTGTATACGCAAAGCCCAATAATGAATTCCAAAGTAGTGTGTAGTGCACCTTTATTGGAACATTCTACCACATGAACAAAAGTGCCAAAACATTTGTTGTGCAAACACAATTTAAAAATGTACTGAAAATCAACTCAAAAAATGTAAATACAAAAATTTAAGCTTATTGCCACTGCCAAGGTATTTAAGTTATCCTGTTTATGGAAAATAAATATAATCTACATACAAATCTCTGAGCCACAATCATAACATCTTAACAGGCAATTTCTGAGGTAACAGCAGAAACATTTTTTTTTCATCAGGGATCTTATGTTTAAAAAACCTATATTACAGGTAGTGGGCTGTTTGAGGGAATTTTTGATCAAATTATCCGTAGTAGCAATATTAATAATGTTGTGTTTATTCTGCGTAGTGCACTTAAAATAATTATGACCATATCTAGGAATTGATATTATGGGAATTTTCCGATTGTTTGCTTGGTGCTTTGATAACTGAACGCATCATATACATGGTACTATATTGTGATGTTATGAGCCAGGGAAATAAAGAACTACCCTACCCAGCATGCAACAGGAGTGACGAGCATGCGCGGTAGCCCGGTATAGGTTGTGTCGCCATGACGGCATCTTGTATGTTGTGATATGCACGCTCTGAAAGCAAACGTTAAGAACTCAACCAACACTCCTGGTCTGCATTATTCATAAATAGACAGACAACACATATACTCCGCTGCTTCACAGCCCGCTGGATGGAGCCGGCAAAGTATTCCCGTGCTAGCTAGCCGGTCTAGCAAGCACGCCTCATTCAGTCCAAAACGGCCCGATCTATCCACATCCAGAATTGTCTGGCGGTCGTAAGTGATCCCGGAGTGACCACGCTGTAAGCCAGCCAGGAAATTTGCAGAATTGTCCGGTATTTTTGCCAAATGTTCCATCTTTACCAAGAGCCCCTCCACGCCGAAGCCCGTCCGGGCGCCGCCATCTTTATAAGAAAAGGCGTTAACAAAATAAAAGCATGTAAACAACATATGCAAATGCACGATAAAATAATTGTCGGCATTAATAGATTGATGAGTTAACTCGTAATTAACGCATTAATTTGCCCACCCCTAATTTATATACATATTTATATAATATTTACATATTTATATAATATGTAACTACAAGCTCCATTCACAGACAGAATCCCATTGCTTTTATGAGCGGTCGAGCGAGTCAAAAACCGAAAAGAAAAAAAAAATTATTTGTTGCGGCTGTAATTCTTTCGTGGCGGGCCGCCACAAATCAATGAATGTGTGGGAAACCCTGATGTGTGTGTATCTATCTATCTATCTATACAGACATACCGGTATGCATGTGTATACAGTCGCGATCAAAAGTTTACGTACACTTGTAAAGAACAATGTAATGGCTATCTTGCGTTTCCAAGAATTTCTACAACTCTGATTTTTTTGTGATGTAGTGATTAGAGCACATACTTGTTGGTCACAAAAAAAATTCATGAAGTTTACTTCTTAAATGAATTTATTATGGCTCAACTGAAAATGTGAGCAAATGTGCTGGGTCAAAAGTATACATACAGCAATGTTATTATTTGCTTACATGTCCCTTGGCAAGTTTTACGGCAATAAGGCGCTTTTGGTAGCCATCCACAAGCTTCTGCTTCAATTTTTGACCACTCCTCTTGACAAAATTGATGCAATTCATTTAAATTTGTTGGTTTTCTGACATGGACTTGTTTCTTCAGCATTGTCCACACGTTTAAGTCAGGACTTTGGGATAGTCATTCTAAAAGCTTCATTCTCGCCATTCCTTCACCACTTTTGATGTGTGTTTGGGATCATTGTTCTGTTGGAACACCCAACTGCGCCCAAGACCCAACCTCCGGGCTGATGATTTTAGCTTGTCTTGAAGAATTTGGAGGTAATACTCCTTTTTCATTGTCTCGTTTACAGCACCAGTTCCATTGGCAGCAAAACAGGCCTAGATCATAATACTACCACCATCATGCTTTGATGGTAGGGTGGTGTTCCTGGAATTAAAGGCCTCACCTTTTCTTCTCCAAACATATTGTTGGGTATTGTGGCCAAACAGCTCCATTTGTGTTTCATCTGACATCACATGGACAAAGATAAGACCTTCTGCAGAAAAGTTCTGTGGTCAGATGAAACAAAAATGGAGCTGTTTGGCCTCAATATCCAGCGATATGTTTGGAGGAGAAAAGGTAAGACCTTTTAGCCCAGGAACACCGTTCCTGCTGTCAAGCATGGTGGTGGTAGTATAATGCTCTGGGCCCGTTTTACTGCCAATGGAACTGGTGTTTTAATTAGGAGAATGAAAAAGGAGGATTAGCTCCAAATTCTTCAGGACAAGCTAAAATCATCAGCCCAGAGGTTGGGTCTTGGGCGCAGTTGGGTGTTCCAACAGGACAATGACCCCAAACACCTCAAAAGTGGTAAAGAAATGGCTAAATCAGGCTAGAATGAAGTTTTTAGAATGGCCTTCCCAAACTCCTGACGTAAAGGTGTGGACAATGCTCAAGAAACAAGTCCATGTCAGAAAAGCAACACATTTAGCTGAACTGCACCAATTTTGTAGTGAAAAATTGAAGCAGAAGCTCGTGGATGTGTACCAAAAGCGCCTGGTTGCAGTGAAACTTGCCAAGGGACATGCAAGCAAATATTAAAGGCCTACTGGAACCCACTACTAGCGACCACGCAGTCCGATAGTTTATATATCAATGATGAAATATTAACATTGCAACACATGCCAATACGGCCTTTTTAGTTTACTAAATTGCAATTTTAAATTTCCCGCAAGTTTCTTGTTGAAAACGTCACAGAATGATGACGCGTACGCGTGACGTCACGGACTGTCAGGAAATATTAGCGCTGCACCGCTAGCGGCTAAAAGTCGTCTCTGTTCATGGGGTAATTACACAGTATTTTGTTGCTGAATCTTTTGCAATTTGTTCATTTAATAATGGAGACTATAAAAGAACAATGCTTTTGGTGAAAAGCGGTGGATTGCAGCTGTCTTTAGCACCGAGACACAGCCGGTGTTTCTTTGTTGTGAAGCAGAGCAGTCAAGCGAACATGTTTTCTCTACGTCAACCAGCATGTTTTTGGATGAGGAAATTGTGGTATATATCTTACCGGAGACATCAGTGGATTATTCATCGTCCTGCAGCAGCTGTCAAAAAAGGCAACTGTGAGCTTGGCTCCTCAGTTTCTCTCTGAGACACTGCGTGTTCACCTCTGACATCCGACCTCGGAGTATGTCTTTACAATCTTTAAAATGTCACTAAAACACTATTAAAACAATACGCAGATAAGGGATTTTCCGGAATGATCCTAGTAAATATATCGAATTAAATCTGAAACGCTCACACTGCCACTGCCCAGAGCCATCGCTTTTTTTTTTCTAGTCCTTCGCAATAAATATCTTAATTCACAAATCTTTCATCCTCGCTCAAATGAATGGGGAAATTGTCGCTTTCTCGGTCCGAATTGCTCTTACTGCTGGTGGCTCCCATTATAAACAATGTGAATATGTGTGGAGCCTTGCAACCCGTGACGTCACGCGCACTTCGTCTGCTACTTCCGGTAAAGGCAGGGCTTTTCTATTAGCGACCAAAAGTTGCGAACTTTATCGTCAATGTTCTCTACTAAATCCTTTCAGCAAAAATATGGCAATATCGCGAAATGATCAAGTATGACACATAGAATGGACCTGCTATTACCGTTTAAATAAGAAAATCTCATTTCAGTAGGCCTTTAACATTGCTGTATGTATACTTTTGACCCAGCACATTTGCTCACGTTTTCAGTAGAGCCATAATAAATTCATTAAAGAAGCAAACTTCATGAATGTTTTTTGTGACCAACAAGTATGTGCTCCAATCACTACATCACAAAAATAAGAGTTGCAGAAATGATTGGAAACTCAAGACAGCCATGACATTATGATCTTCAGTCCCTTTTGGTCCACATACTGCTGGACCCACTATGGACTGGACTCTCACAATATTATGCTAGATCCACTCAACGTCCTTTTCACCGGTCGCCCAGGGGGGGGGTTCCCACATCTGCGGTCCCCTCCAAGGTTTCTCATTGTCATCCCATTGGGTCGAATTTTTTCTTGCCCTGATTTGGGATCTGAGCCCATGATTTCGTTGTGGCTTGTGCAGCCCTTTGAGACACTTGTGATTTAGGGCTATATAAGTGAGGACACAACAGGGGTCAAATTTAATCATGATGAAGGCGGTTGCCGTGGTTAAATTCGACCCCTGTGTATGTACAGTACTTATGTATGTGTGTGTATATGCATATGTAATCTTGTTTTGCTTTTGGCTTTTAATCACGCTCTTTGTTGACTTGCAGTTCGCTTTCCAGAGGATGTTGAAGACGATGGCACTACATTTCACCCAGAGTATAGCCACCAGCTTTTTGGCGATGAGTACGTTTTTCCCCACTCATTACATATAAGTCAGTATCCAGTGTCTAAGTTGCTTCTTTTTCCTGTGTCCTTCCAAAGTCTATGTTGTAGTTAATTATGCCAGAAAGCACTGTACCTCACTGTCAGAGAGGCACCTGTGTCCTATCATGCTCAAAGATATGCTATTGCAAATCAGTCCAGACTAGCATCCCTTATTCTTCCAATTGCTGCAATCAGCTCAAATGGAAACAGCTAATTGGGGCATTAATTACTTACAGTACAGTTAGCATAATTAGGAAAGACTCATCAAAAAATTGCACAGATCTGAATACAAGCTTGCATTGTCAGGGATATCGGACTGGAATATCAATACCACAAAGAAATTGACAACCTTTTTTTTTTTCTTTTTTTTTTTGAGAAATTGTACAGAATAAGAAATGCAATCAGCATATTCAAAGACTCCTACAATATTGATTTACTAAATTGCTTTCTGCAATGAAATGCTTTTTTTTGTTTTATTTGATTTTTTTTTTTTTAATTTTTAACAAAATCTGTGATAACTAAAATATTTTTCGCCAACAGTGAGGTGGCGTTTGGATACAAAGGTCTTCAGATACAGCTTTTCTACACAGCTGGAAACTTGACCACCCTCTTCAAAGTTAAATATTCATCCAAAGTCACTGAAACATTTGACTGCGTGGAGGTAAGAATTCTTTCAACACCAAAGCCCTCAGTAAAGATTGAAATAGATTCACATTGTTGTTGTTGCATAGACTAATGCCTGTCTCCCATTCATTTTGATATTCTTTTATTCAGCTGACAGAAATCCAAGGAATGCTATGATTTACATATTTTTGTGTGTGCAATAACATATACATTTAGGTCCCATTTTTATTTGGTTAATGCACAATTTTGTGTTTGCCTTTGTCTTTTTCTTCAATGTTGGTAAAGTTATGACATTTTTCCTCATCCATTATTTATATCTATAGTAAAATCACTATTTGAAGTTTGTTTGCACTGCATGTGCCTGTCGTCAGCAATACCGGAGTTGCTTAAGGCGGGGTACAAACACTTTGCTTCAAATTATGTTTCACAGGCTACATTGACAGATTAGTGTCAAGTTGTCAACAAACTGACAAATAACACAACTAAAAAGTGTAAAAAAAAAAAAAGGGACTAATGCCATTTAGAAAAAAGATGAGTGACAACATGCAGCATTGCATGGTGTTTGTGGAGAAGACAGCCCATTGTGGCTGTCTTTGTATGTTCTACATACAACCTAGGGCTGTACAATTAATCAAATTTTGATATGATTTTAATCATGGCTTTTCAATAATAATACTAATAATAATAGGGGGGAAAATAACAATTATTGGGCCACACAACATGCATGCATATTCCAGAGCTTGTGATGGGTGAAACAGATTGCGCAATTGCGCGACTACCTTAGGCTCCATCGTAGGCAAACTTGGTCACATTTGTATTTAGAATGCAAAAAAAAAAAACATATATCGTCATGTCTCTCATAATGATTGTGAACGATAGGCAAATCTATCTAAAAAGTGTAGTTCCTTTAAATGCGAAAAAGGAATACATGTTGAGAAAATGCAAAAGTGGCTGGCTGGCTGGCTAAGTTTTCAAAACTTTGTGAAAGCCCTCCAAACTTTGTTCAGTGGGCATCAATGTGGTAAAAGCACACACACAATTAACTAATCACAAGTCTGCGGTTAAAGGCAGGCAGCAGTTAGTTTGTTTGCATTAACACTTATAATAACAAATCACTAATACTTGGTCAATATTGAAATCACAAAATGTAAATGGATATTGTTGGCGGTTTTTGAATGGTTATTTATTGGATATTATGGGTGAAAGAGAGGAGTTCTTATTGGCTGCGCTGCAAGCGGCTTTTTATTTACAAGTGAGATTGCATTAAAAAAAAGTTCATAATGATTGCGAACGATAGGCAAATTTCCAAAAAGAGTACACTTCCCCTTTAACGGTGGCAAAACCCTGGGATAACAAACTGGTTAATTAGCATCAACTTTGTTTAGTTTAGCACAAACTTGGTTGTACAAACCCTAACAGTGAGGCCTTAAAAGGGAACTGCACTTTTGGGAGGGGGGGATTTTGCCTATTGTTCACAATCATTATTAAAGACATGACGATGAATGGATTTTTAAAATACATTCTAAATATTAAATAAACATAAATGAAAGTCTGCATACAGTGCAGCCAACGGGAAGTTCTCCGTTCCGGCCATAAAACCCAATAAATAACCATCCAAAAAGCACCAATCCATTTACATCTCGAGACTTGAATGTTAACCAAGCATTGGTGATTGTGTTATTATAAGCGCTAACGCAGACAAACTATTTATAGCGGCGACGTGATCACTACTGTGTGTGTCTAAGTTCACATCATCCAGTGGTCTGCTGCTTCCTTGCTCCTTGGAAGTTTATTCTAGATCATGCATCATGCCTCTCACCTGAAAAGTAAATAGCTGAGAATGTAATCCGACTAGTTACATTTTCACAGCCATTTAGGACCCCGAACCTGCAAAAATAACACGGAGACGCCCCCATTCTTCATCTAAATGGGAATATATGAACATCCCAACAGTCGGCATCCTAATGACAGCAGACATTGCACAGTAAGTTATATTTTATTATGCTTGTTGGCTCTTAATAAGTATGCAATGAGTAATAATCGGTTATGAAGAAGAAGAAGAAAATTGATGCGCTGCGTTTGCCTAAAATGATCAAAATATGTAAATATTAAATGTTGTTATGAATGTGCCCAATACTACATTACATATATATTCACAGCATGTATGTAAATATTTGGATGTTTTCTTAAGGGCTATATAGGCAGAATTAAGTGGCTCACATACACGCCATAAGCAGACTTTTGATCGCATTTATTTAATATTTAGTATGCATTTAAAAAATAACATCCATTGTCATGTCTCTCATAATAAGTGGGAACAATATACAACATTCCAAAATAAGTGCCGTTCCCCTGTAAGAGGCCCACAAGAATCCATGGTGCCCTGAGGGGAAAATAAAATGTTTTGAAAATAACTTGTATAACAATGAAGCAGATATTCTAGTGTAGAAATAAACACACAATATAAATTACACAATCATTTTCAATAACTCAAACATTTATTGATTATAAATATAAAATATCCTTCAAAAGAATATGACAAAAGTAAAACCAGGTCATTTGGTGACAAATTCAAGCAATGAAGTCAAATGGAGTTGTGTAATTATGCAAGCGTCAGCTATAAAAATGGCCATTACCGCATTTTTCGGAGTGTAAGTTGCTCCAGAGTATAAGTTGCACCTGCCAAAAATGCATAATAACAAAGGAGAAAAAACATACGTCGCACTGGAGTATAAGTCACATTTTTGGGAGAAATTTATTTGATAAAACCCAACACCAAGATTAGACATTTCAAAAGCAATTTAAAATAAATAAAGAATAGTGAACAACAGGCTGAATAAGTGTACGTTATATGAGGCATAAATAACCATCTGAGAAGGTGCCTGGTATGTTAAAGCAAGTGTCATTCAAATAACTATAACATATAGAAAATGTTATAAGTTTACCAAACAATCTGTCACTCGTAATCGCTAAATCCGATGAAATCTTATATGTTTGGTCTTTTACGTGAATTAGCTAAATAATATTATTTGATATTTTATGGTAATGTGTTAATAATTTCACACATAAGTCGCTCCTGAGTATAAGTCGTACCCTCGGCCAAACTTTGAAAAAAAATGCGACTTAAAGTCCAAAAAATACGGTATTTTGCAGTTTATCAACTTTTTCAGAAAAGCTACGCAAGCTTTCTGTACTTGTGGCTTCTTCAACTGTGGAAAACAGCCAAAGCACGAAAAAGCGGTTCCCCACAAAGTTTGGTACCTTCTGTACAATCGGGTCAAAACTAGTAGAAAGAAGGATCTGACAAAGTGTACATTTTCTACAATACTACGTTACACAGCAAGGTCACGTTGCTTAGTTCAGTGTTTTTCAACTAGTGTGCCGGAAGTTACTGTCTGCTGTGTCGTGAGAGATTATCTAATTTCACCTATTTGGGTTCAAATATTTTTTGCAAACCAGTAATTTTAGTCTGCAAATAATGTGTTGTTGTTGTCGGTGCTGTCTAGAGCTCGGCTGAGTAACCGTGTAGTACTCTTCCATATCAGTAGGTGGCAGCAGGTAGCTAATTGCTTTGTAGATGTCGGAAACAGCGGGAGGCAGGGTGCAGGTAAAATGGTGTCTACTGCTTAAACCAAAAATAAACAAAAGGTGAGTACCACAAAGAAAAGGCATTGAAGCTTAGGGAAAGCTATGCAGAACGGAACTAAAACTTAACTGACTACAAAGTAAACAAAAACAGAATGCAGAGTGACAGCAAAGACTTACTGTGGAGCAAAGATGGCGTCCACAAAGTACATCCAAACATGACATGACAATCAACAATGTCCCCACAAAGAAGGATAAAAACAATTGAAATATTTTTGATTGCTAAAACAAAGCAGGTGTGGGGAATATCGCTCAAAGGAAGACATGAAACTGCTACAGGAAAATAACAAAAAAAGAAAAAAAGACAAGAACTAAAACACTACACACAGGAAAAAAGTCCAAATAAGTCAGGGTGTAATGTGACAGGTGGTGACAGCACACCTACTTTGAGACAAGAGCTATAGTGATGCATGCTTAGGGACGGCGTGGCGCAGTGGGAGAATGGCCGTGCGCAACCCGAGGGTCCCTGGTTCAAATCCCACCTAGTACCAACTTCGTCACGTCCGTTGTGTCCTGAGCAAGACACTTCACCCTTGCTCCTGATGGATGCTGGTTGGCGCCTTGCATGGCAGCTCCCTCCATCAGTGTGTGAATGTGTGTGTGAATGGGTAAATGTGGAAGTAGTGTCAAAGCGCTTTGAGTACCTTGAAGGTAGAAAAGCGCTATACAAGTACAACCCATGCTTGGTTATGCTTTAAAGTCATATCCAACAATTGTGACAACGACTTTTTACTATCAACTGAGTTTATGATTTCTGTTGGTTGTGTGCCTCTGGATTTTTTTCAACACAAAAAATGTGCCTTGGCTCAAAAAAGGTTGAAAAACACTGGCTTAATTAATCTGCGCCACATATTGATTTCTGTGTAGTCTGCACTTGAAGGGTATTCAAGACTACTGTCAAGGAGCTGGTAAGCTTCAGCATGGTCTTTTTCTACCAACATGACACGCTAACTACTTACCTGGCATTAATTATACGGTGTATTTAGTCTATTTTGCTGTGTGAATGGATTATTTTGATAACATTGACTTTGTGGGAAACTTTATAAATGTCAATAAAAAACATTCACTGCTTTTATGACGATTTCACTTACATTGCTCTTATACTGAGAAAGGTTAAGTGTCCTTTAAAGATTCTGAGACTGTAAAGAAAATGTATGCAAAAAGTCTGCATTTGTTTTTTGCCACACTTCTGAATTTCGCAGCAGAATAGAGTGCTCAGTAACTTTCTTTCAAGTCATTGTGACCTACAGTAAGTAAGTTGGGACCAGGGGCATAACGTCTTAATCCAACAAGATCTGAGTCTTTGTAATGCCGTTATAATAACTTCAGAATATATAAGAATTCTTTACTCTTACGTGATGAGCAACACAGTCAACTGTCAGCCTTCGTATCGCCCCTGGAAAACTGTTTTCCGTTATTTTTGTGCCAATTTTGACGCCACAGATGAAGTTCTAGGTGAAGCGTGATGGCTGTCCCACTCTGTGTGCTGCACCACTCCATTTCCAGGGTTGACCCTGGGGCACTCCCACCGTTAAGGGTTTGAGTGCAGCTGGTGTCAGGATGGGGAGCATGAGGAGTAGGAGAGTTCAGGCTGCGTGTAGACTGCCAGGCTGCAGTGCAGCTGGTGACAAAATAGAGTTAGAAATTAAGCAGCTGCAACATCGGTACAATTCTCTAATCAAAAATGTGCTTTGCGCACCGCCACTGGCCTCTGATGTAGGCCTTTTGTGCAGAGCCGCAGGAGTAGATGCAGGAGGCCAACTGCAATTTTCAACTTAACCTTCATCTATAGGTGTGTCAATTTGCTGCATCTTAAAAATATAAAGGCTTTGCTGGAATAAGAGTTAAAAGCTTCAAGTTTTCAGAGTAGTAAAGCCTCAACGGTAAATGGAGATGAAATAATACAAAACCACAAATTAGATTATTTGTATCCCTTTTATGCTTATTGTTTTGGAATCAAAGACATCAAGAATGTTCTTAGGGTACATTGTTAAGTTATATTCATGCCAAACTATGGCGTCTATTCTGTAAGGACGGGCAATTTATTGTCTAGTATGTAGACGAGTGGCCGAAAAAGAGAGGCTTGTTTGTCCAAGGCCTTTTAAGCATGCTCCTTGTGTCTTAGAAATGTGAATGAACAATTACAATGCTGAAGAGGCATTCAGCTGCAGGTGCATTACCTCCAGTTTGATATTAGCTGATGTCTGAAAGGGGTGAAATCAGCAGTATTTTGTATTAGCCTTTTGTAGTGCATTTTACTCTGACCTTCTTCATTTCCCAGTTTTAAATGCTTAGCAGCCAGGGTCTCTGTGGCGACATAATGCCCATCACACATGTAAATGGTGTGAAAGGGCTGCTTAGCAAAGTGTTCTCATGTCAATCCTTGTGGAAATGGATACAATGCAAACATCACAGCTGAACTAACCACGCGTTGTGCTAAGTAAAAAGTCCGAGGGGAGCGCCCCTTTGTCTCTGAGACCCTTTGAAAATGCGGGGCCCAATTCATTTGATTGGGTTCACTTGGCAGGATTAGAGGAGAAGCCTCTATTATGGACGGCCAAAGGCTTGTTAAGTTGAGATCAATTCATCAGGTTTAATTTCCCGGTGAGTGGCAGAAATGCGTTATTGTGGCAACTTCATCACATATTCATGATTTAACATGAGGGGTAAATGTACACATTTAAGTGGTCTTTTCAGTGGAATGGGGCTGCTCAGGCCTCTGCTCAGCTGACAGTTTTAATTGCCTAATGGTTTCCTTTTCATTGTCTTAATTTTACAAACTACTGTATTTTATATATTTTATCAGGGCTGTCAAAAATAACAAGTTAACTCATGTGATTAGTCACAAATTGTTGCATTCACCATGTTACATATATACACAGATTAATCACACAATTTATTTTGACTGTACAGCCTCTTTTACCTTTACTTGGGCTGGTTACCTGAAAGGCAGCCAGGATGTTACACGGTTAGCAATCAGGTCAATGCAAAGATGAATAAGGAGACTCCGACTGGTGTGCTCAATGGCAAATTTCACTTCAGAATACACTCTGACTAGACTTAAGATAAACCGTTTACCAAGTTTTGAGGAACTAAATGACAAGAATTGAAGTCACACATTTATCAAATATTTTTGTTTGACTTTCTGACAGTAAAATTGCATTTGTGTTCAAATATTGGGGTCTTTTATGAAGTTGTTTAAATTATGCATGCAAGTAATAACCTGTGATTAATAGGGGTGTAACGGTATGTGTATTTGTATTTAACCGTTTCGGTACGGGGGTGTCTGTTCGGTTCGGAGGTGTACCGAACGAGTTTCCTCACAGACATATTGAGTAGCGTACCGCACGTTGTGTAAACAATGCACACCGAGGCACAACACACGGCATGCTAGCATCAACTGGTCTACGATAGACTGACCATACCTCCTCTTTTCACCGGACATGTCCTCTTTAGCGGGGCTGTCCGGGTGGAGTTTCTTAAATGCCTCAAATGTCTGGCATTTTAAGTTAGGATTGCTTGTATTTTCAATGTACGTTCAGGGTTAAGAAGGGGTTAAAAACAAAACAAATTGTGCACGCACGCAGCAACATTCGTGAGGGAGGGGCAGAGACAGAGAAAGCGAGAGAGTTATGATAAACGCGCTTGTGTCGCCAGGCTCTGCTTTTTATCCATAGATTTATCAGATTTTATTTTTTATTATCTATAGCAGGAGTGTCAAAAGTCTGCCCCAAAAGCCATTTGCGGCCCACAGCTAATGTTTTAAAGAACTACGGCATATTCTAAAAATACTATTAAAATAAACAAAAACCTAAACAAAAGTGAAATAAAAAACCTTAAAGGCTGAATGTAATTTAGAAAAAGTTGCAACGTTGATTAATAAAACAAAGTTGTTTTTTTCTTTCAAACTGTCATTGCTCAAAACATAATATTGAATCAAAATCAATGTTATTATGAATTATTGACCTATCCAAGGTTCCGATTACTTCACATCAAATATTCCACTAAGGAAAATATTTTTGGTGGAAGATTTTGCAAATTTGGTAAATAAATAACCAAAATATGTATATTTGGTGTTTTCTTACTGTACCGAAAATTAACCGAACCGTGACCTCTGAACCGAGGTACGTACCGAACCAGAATTTTTGTGTACTTCTGTACTGTTACACCCCTAGTGATTAATCATAATAAATCCAACTTCAGAACTTTGATTAATCTGATTTAAAAATGTAATTGACTGAACTAATTTATCATCTATGAAAATGCATCTATAGAGACTTTTTGTAAAACACCTGGGAATTTTCAAATATTGGACCCTGTTTGACGTTGTCTGCCATCCTTCTGATCCCGTTTGTATTTTCTCTGATAAATTCACCTTCCAGCCAGATAATATCGACGTAAAGATCCGGGAAATTGTCCCTGCTGGGTTCACCTGCAACACAGACGACTTCATAACGTTACTGGAAAAGGAGGCCAAGTTCAGGCCCTTTGGCACTCTGTTGCATACATACATGGTCCATAATGAGGAAGCAGGAGAGCTCACATACCAGATTCATAAGGTACCAATGCCCTGACACTTTTTGTTTATAGTTGGAAAGTACTTGTATTTACTCTTTAATTGTACCCACTATAGGCTGACTTGAGCTGCCCGGGATTCCGAGAGTACCACGAGCGCCTACAGACCTTCCTCATGTGGTTCATCGAGACTGCCAGCTTCATCGACGTAGATGACGATCATTGGGACTTCTTTCTTGTGTGCGTGCTCTTTGTGTGACACCCCTGTGAACCCCCCAACCCCTCACTCTAAACTATCCCAAAAGCCTATATTGTGTCATTGAAAAACAAAGCCCCCTTTGAGGCGCTTGTGGCCAATTACCCGGCCAGTTTGATTATATTTCCTCCCGTAGGATAATTGTTGATCAGGCAAGAGCTTCCTTTGTGCCCAAAGCCCTTTTGTAAATTTTTAGGGGCACGGGCTGAATTGAATGCTGTTGTCTTTTGAAACATTGAACAATGTCTTAACAGTAAAAAGAGCCTCTGCCAGTGTTTCCTTTACGTTGGCACCTATTAATACTGACAATGGGCAAAATGGACTGAAGTGATTTTTGAGGAGCTCAGTCCCTCTTTCAGGCCCTTCTCTTCCTCTAAGTTGCAGTACTCCAATTAAGTGCATAATGTATTCAGGTTGCAGCAGGTGTACTGATCAAGCCTGGCTGCTCTAACTTGCTGGCGTCGTGGAAGTGGGAGAGAGAACATAGAAGCTAAAATGGACACTGTGTGCGTAATTGACCTGTTTGCCTTTTGTGTTTTGTCTGCAGATTTGAAAAGTACAAAAAAGATGGTGAGACCCTCTACGCGACTATTGGCTACATGACAGTTTATAATTACTACGTGTACCCAGACAAAACCCGGCCACGTGTAAGGTAATTGGCGGGGCAGCCGAAGCTGTCCCAGTCTTTTGTATGTTAAATAGTAGACGGAAATTACACATTTCTTTTATCTTTTTCAACCCAAATTACTGGCTTAGATTGCCAACCATTCAACTAGATTTTGTGTTATAATGACACCAGGGTGATTTGAGTCTGAAAACAACTTCATAAATAAGCATTTGATGTGACTGAGTTCAAATGCAAACTCGAATGATGTTCCTGCTCAAATGCTACAGAACTACTACACAGGAGTCGAAAATAACTTTGATTTATTTTGTCACAAAAATCAATTTGTTTCTTGTCTTTTTTTACATTATTTGTTCTTTTACCAAACAGCCAAATGCTGATCTTGCCTCCATTCCAAGGAGAAGGTCATGGAGCACACATTCTTGAAGCAGTGCACAGATTTTATTGTGGCATGCCCAAAGTTCAAGACATTACAGGTGAGTGATTTAATATTCCCTCATTTGTGCAACCTGATATAAGCCGCATCCATTTAATTGTTGGACTAATTTTATTCTGTACATACATTAGCCGCACATGTTTATAGTACGCTGGTGTACACATTAAAACATGACATTTTTCCCAAGCCTTGTGTTCATTCTCAAATGTAACAAAGTACATGCCTGTCACATGGCATTTGGTGGCCTGCTGGAGAGGTCACTGAGCGTGTTCTTCAGCCTTCTCCCACTGAAATGTGCACTTAAAAAAATACCCATTAGTGTTCATTTCTGCTTTAGGGTTGTACTTTCTGACAGTTTTGGAGTTATTAAACGTGTCCTGGTTGCTGTCTGGATGAGTGCGGTTTAGACAAAAAGGAATGTTCACACTTCAAGCAAGATGGATATAGATTTAGGCGTGTTTTTTTAAATTTTGATAAAGTGATTGTTGATCGACCACCTTGCCTTCATCCTTTCAACATCCAAGCAAAATCCTTTTTGTGTGGATGACATTTTTTTTTTTTTTTTTTATCCACACAAAAACATCAGAATCCAGGAGATTCATAACTTCAGTAGGGATGTCAGTAGACCAGGGCAATATCCGGGAGGCTTTTGGACAATTTTTTAATGTCTGTCAAAGGGCTCTCATACAGCTGACCGACACTTTACAATGCCATGGACACATCCTCTGACTGTTTTTTTTTGTTTTTTATGAATCCACTTGCCAAGTCTCCAGCACAAATGTCTTCAGAACTTTTGTTTCTCCTTTGCCTTACGTTGTGCAATGCATATGACACACACATGCGCTCCAAACTAAGTAGTAAAAAGAAAACGCGGAACAGTGTCACATCAACGGTACGGTTCTGTATTTTTTCCATTGCCCTTTCATTGTTAAGGTGAACTGTGTTGAATAATGTATGATTCATCCGTAAAAGCGTAAATTGATTAGTCACCACAGGGACATTGTCCAATGGGGAGCGTTAATCTGGTGAGGTGGGATGTACAGCGAGCTGCGGTGGCTTTATTGAAACGCACAAGATCGACGTCGTTTTCAAAACCATGACGAGAGAAGTGATTAACGTATTTCCTTGAATTGCCGCTGGGCGCTAATGATTTTAAAACCTCTTCTCACTCCGGTGCTTACCAAAGGCATGCAGTAAAGGCAAGCATGCGCTAATGATTTTAAAACCTCTTCTCACTCCGGCGCTTACCAAAGGCATGCGGTAAATGTAGGCCTGCCCTTATAAATTTGAGTGTAATGTAAGGATACCATCAAGAAAAGCACATTTAATTAGAAAAAACCTTTATGTTCTTACCTTTACTTATAATTGAAGTCCATGCGCAGCTCCTTCTGATCAAAAGCATCGATGACTTGGTTATAGAAGTCTTCCTTATCTTTCTTCAGTTTTAAGTCTCTCTGTCTCGATGGAGATCTTCCTTTTATTACCTCCTGCTTCGATTGAAAGTCCAGTTTAGAAAACTGTTTTAGATATGTAATCCTCCATGTTAAAAGTGCAAGCGAGAGGAAAAAATAAACGATTGCTGCTCACTCTTGCTGCTTGTTGTCACTTCTTCTGCAGCCGAGTAGTCGCAAGAAGGATCACTAGCGCCCTCTACCACCAGGAGGCGGGAGTCATTTAATGACTCATATTTGACACATGCAGCTACGGTATATTAATAAAACAGCTGCTTACTGTTCTTTTCAGCATATTCAATAGCTGGGACCTTAAATCCTACTAAATAGCTCTTAATCTTCTTCCCTTTATGCGATTTCAAATTATTGAAATAAGCCTCCTCCATTTTGAAAATGATGGCAGGTGAAGTGTCACTTGTGACGTGACGAGTTTGACCCGGCGGAAATTCTAGACATATGCTAATTCTTTGGTGAAACGAGTTTGACCCGGCGGAAATTGTAGACATGCGCTAATAGAAATAATATTTTGCTAAACGAGTTTGAGCCGGCGGTAATTCTAAGCATGCGCTAATTATTTTGCGAAACGAGTTTGACCCGGTAGTAATTCTATGCAGGCGCATACTATATACCTGGTGGCAATTCAAGGAAATACGGTAATTAAATACTAAATGGGTATCGCAGATTTCTTAATTTGTCCAACACGATTAAATGTATTAGATGAAAATGCCTGACCTTCACTGACAAACCATCAGTCATTCTTGGCTGACTGTAATTTACCTGTTTCCAGCTGAAGATCCTTCTGAGAACTATGTGAAGCTGAGGGACTACGTGCTGGTCAAGCTTTGTCAGGACTTGCCGCCCTTTGCTGAGGACAAACTCCACCTTGGCCTGTCTGCTGAAATGGTGGAAGAGGCACAAACAAAACTCAAAATCAACAAGGTGCTGTACAAGGCTCACAAGTCATTGTTGCCAATATTTTATACTTAAATGTTATGTCAATAATTGCTAGATTATTCCCTTACAGTAGTAAATGTCAGAAAATGTCTAAACTTCCAAAATATTGAATTAACATTTAGCAGATGCACAGGGCTTCCTCTCACCTTTTTTTGTTATTAGTTGTTTGTCTCTTGAGGGACTGACATATTGGGAACTGACTGTGTTGTCGAACAATTCGTATGATGCATATACTTTCATGAATAAATGGGAATGCCGGTGGGATGTATGATGGTTACCCGCAAACATGCATTTGTACCATATTTTCCGCACTATAAGGCGCACCGGATTATAAGGCGCACCTTCAATGAATGGCCTATTTTAAAACTTTGTTCATATATGAGGCGCACCACATTGAAAGTCGCATAGAATAGATGCAACAATAGAGGCTGGGGTTACGTTATGCATCCTTTAGATGGAGCTGCGCTAAAGGGAATGTCAACAAAACAGTGAGATAGGCCAGTCAAACTTTATTAATAGATTACAAACCAGCTTCTGACAACTCTGTGCACTCCCAAAATGAATAAACAGCTGTTTTATTATTTTCCCCGATTCAATAAACAGGTAAAAAACACTCTGATACTATTACGGTAAATCAAACGTTAGTGCAATCACAATATAGTAACACTGGAAATAGTGCAAAGCAATAATATATTAATAACTCAACGTTGCTCAAACGATAATGTCACACAACACAACACACAAAATAAACATGTAAAGCTCACTTTATTAAGTTATTCCTCATCCACGAATCCCTCAATTTCTTCTTCTTCAGTGTACGAATCAAACAGTTGGGCGAATACGGCATCCAACATGCCCGGCTCCGTCTCGTCGAAGTCATCATTAAAGGAGTCAGTAAATTCTCTCGCTGCTGCTCTATTCCCGTCTTCTACTGTGTGACTGATCACCTTGAGTTTAAACTCTGTGTCGTAAGCGTGTCTTTTAATAGGAGCCATTTTAGGGTCATTACATTACCACACAGAAACGGCACGCCTCCCGCAGTCATATATCCCAGCATGCACCGCGCGCTTCTTCTACGGGGAAAATAAAGTCGGCGGCTGCTTATCGTAGAAGAAGAAGCGCACTTCTTCTGCATATGACACACACATGCGCTCCTAACTAAGTAGCAAAAAGAAAAAAACGCTCGGAACAGTGTCACATCAAACGTACAGTTCTGTATTTTTTCCATTGCCCTTTCATTTCTAAGGTGAACTGTGTTGAAGAATGTATGGTTCAGCCGTAAAAGCGTGAATTGATTAGTCACCACAGAGACAGTTAATCTGGTGAGGTGGGATGTACAGCGGACTGCTGTGGCTTTATTGAAACGCACAAGATCGAAGTCGTTGACAAAGCCATGACGAGAGAAGTGATTACCGTATTTCCTTGAATTGCCGCTGGGCGCTAATTAATTTAAAACCTCTTCTCACTACGGCGCTTACCATAGTGATGCGGTAAAGGCAAGCATGTGCTAATTAATTTAAAACCTCTTCTCACTCCGGTGCTTACCAAAGGCATGCGGTAAATGTAGGCCAGCGCTTCTAAATTTGAGTGTGATGTAAGGATACCATCATGAAAAGCACATTTAATAAAAAAATGTTTTTATTATGTTCTTACCTTTACTTATAAATGAAGTCCATGCGCAGCTCCTTCTGATCAAAAGCATTGATAACTTGTTTATAGAAGTCTTCCTTATCTTTCTTCAGTTTTAAAAGTCTCTCTGTCTCGATGAAGATCTTCCTTTTATTACCTCCTGCTTCCATTGAAAGTCCAGTTTAGAAAACCGTTTAGTCCTCCATGGTAATCATCCGCGCACTTTTTTTATGGGGGAAAATTAAGTCAGCGGTTGCTTATCGTAGAAGAAGAAGCGTGTTTTCTAAGGGGGTAATTAAGTTGGTGGCTGCTTACCGTAGTAGCGAGACCTGTGGTGGGTCAATATTGGTCCATATATAAGGCGCACCGGATTATAAGGTGCACTGTCAGCTTTTGAGAAAATTTGAGGTTTTTAGGTGTGCCTTATAGTGCGGAAAATACGGTTTATAACATGTATTTATTTGACAGGGAATACTTGAGAGTATTTTTTCGCAGTATTTTCTTTATTCCAATAAGTAAGAAATAATTCACGATTGAACCTTACAATCCTTATTTGAACATAAAACTTTGAGTTGGTTAATAACCTAAGTAAAATGCACATGCCAGCTTCAACTGCGCATGCACAAAATCAAATGTTTTAAATTGTAATGTATGTAACTTCAGCCTAGATAAGTGCATAAGGATTTAACCCGTGTTTACACTGCCGTGTTTACATTTTATTTGTACTGCAGCCCAACATAAATCAGCCTATTATAAATATCATTGAAAAAGAACATTCGGAATTGCACTAATTTCGAGTTTAAATCATTGTTGCCCCAACAGAAACATGCAAGGAGAGTGTACGAAATACTCCGTCTGAGAGCAACAGACATGAGTGATGAAGAGAAAGCAAGAGCGTACCGCTTGGAGGTGAAAAAGAGGCTGTTTGGGCCATACAGGGTGAGTTTTTAGAAGTTTGTTTGTATGAGGATAAATCGTCTAAATACTCTGCAAATTGAAGAAGCGCCTTTGCCATCACTTTGCTCTCAGTATTGATTACATGTCTGACAGGGATAATCATTAAAGTGTATTTAAAGCATTTTGTCAAGAACCAGCATCTGTTTAGCTTTCTCTTAGAGCATGTTTTCCTCACAATCAATTTGATCAAATATTTTCCCTGTCATTTTTTCATGTTTAACTTGGTAAGCTTTCTTTTTGACTGAATTGCTCACGAGAAGCCTACTATAAAGTGGATGAGTACAACGCCATGCTAACATAGCCTCCCAGATCCCATTTGTTTGTGATATTTTCTTTTTGAGCTGCTCGATGCTGCATTAGAAATTCTGCTGTCAGTGGAGAAACCGCACGTTTCCAAAGAGGCAGAGTCGGACGTGGAAAAGGTCCCATGTGTTAAATCGTCAGGGTGAGATCTGCTTGCCAGATGCTGCCATTTTTTTCTTCCCTGAGGAGATTTAGCTTGTAGTTAGCTAAATGGTGAAGGCCGCTGTTTTGTGAACGTGAGAGGATTATACTGCTCTGCTCTAAGCGAGCGTATTTTGCATATCCCTAGAGACCTTGTCTGCATGCATGTTTGTGCATGCAGTTTTTCAGTCCAAAGCTTTTACATCACTTTCCCAATAACCCGGAAAGAAAAAAAGTAAAAGAAGTAAAGTTTTTCGAACAATGGAGAGCCACCGATTGCAGCGTCTTGTGCAAGGTCAACCGACGACACAACTTCTGCGTTTAACAGAAGTTAATACAAATAACAGAACAAATTAACAAATTAAAGAGATGTTTTGACAAAAACAGACTACCGTATTTCCTTGAAATGCCGCCGGGTATATAGTATGCGCCTGCCTAGATTTACTCGTTTCGCAAAATATTTTGCGCATGCTTAGCATTACCGCCGGCTCAGGATTAACAACAGGTGAAACTCGTTTCGCAAAATATTATTTTTATTAGCGCATGTCTAGAATTTCCGCCAGGTCAAACTCGTTTTGCAAAATAATTAGCATATGCCTAAAATTTCCACCAGGTCAAACTCGTCACGAGTGACACTTCACCTGTCATCATTTTCAAAATGGAGGAGGCTTATTTCAATCATTTGAAATCGCATAAAGGGAAGAAGATTAAGAGCTATTCAGTAGGATTTAAGGTCCAAGCTATTAAATATGCTAAAAAGAACAGTAAGCAGCTATGTTTTATTAATATACCGTAGCTGCGTGTGTCAAACATGAGTCAGTAACTGACTCCTGCCTCCTGGTGGTAGAGGGCGCTAGTGATCCTTCTTGCGACTACTCGGCTGCAGAAGAAGTGACAACAAGCAGCAAGAGTGAGCAGCGATCGTTTATTTTTTTCCACTCGCTTGCACTTTTAACATGGAGGATTACATAACTAAAACAGTTTTCTAAACTGGACTTCCAATCGAAGGAGTAGGTAATAAAGGAAGATCTCCATCGAGACAGAGAGACTTTTAAAACTGAAGAAAGATAAGGAAGACTTCTATAAACAAGTTATCGATGCTTTTGATCAGAAGGAGCTGCACATGGACTTCATTTATAAGTAAAGGTAAGACCATAATAACGTTTTTTTTTATTAAATGGTATCCTTACATCACACTCAAATTTTTAAGCGCAGGTCTAAATTTATCCCATGCCTTTGGTAAGTGCCGGAGTGAGAAGAGGTTTTAAATGAATTAGCGCCCCGGCGGCAATTCAAGGAAATACGATATCTTGAATTTCAGTAAAACTAAAATAATGCTTTTCAGTAACAGAAGAGAAATTCAAACAAAAATGAAAATAAACTAAGTAGAAGTTAAAAGAGTTTTAAAAAAATATATTTTTGGGTATAATAATCAGGAATGTGAAATGTCTGCAATAACCGCGTTTTTAAACGTTTATTTTCTCTTCAAAATCTCAAATCGGGGCGGCATAGCTCGGTTGGTGGAGTAGCCGTGCCAGCAAGTTGAGGGTTGCAGGTTCGATTCCCGCTTCTGCCATCCTAGTCACTGCCGTTGTGTCCTTGGACAAGACACTTTACCCACATGCATGTTGAAAAAGCTTATTTCATCTAAAATATTTCTCAAAACAAGATCATTTCAAGATCTTCTCACCTAACAAGATATTCAAGATGCACTGTCTTGAAACAAGGTCCTCCATCTTGGTGTAACTCTAGTTATAAGTGATATTGTCTGAAATGAAGTTCATAGACACAATTTGACTAGAAATAAGACAAATATTCTTGGCAAGATTTCGAGTTTTTCCAGTGTGCTCCCAGTGCCACCCACACTGCTTTAAATGTAACTTAGACATTGGCTTTCACTATGTAAAGCGCTTTGAGTCACTAGAGAAAAAGCGCTATATAAATATAATTCACTTCACTTCAAATAAATATATCAAAGAATAGGATCTAAACTAAATTTGTTAAAGAGTCAGCTCAGCCGCAGGTACCCACACTTCCTCTTGCCCACATGCAGAACTAAATTGCAGGACAGGGAGGCGATCAAGGACGGCGAAAAAGGTTTGCCAGTTAGCTTACTTGCCTGCGTTCGCTCTCCGAGTCACAATGTTGACAGCTTTCTACTTTGTTGATAATCATATTAGGATGATAACAATTTGAAAAATGTTAGTTCTAAATCATTAGTCCCTGTAGAGCAGGGGTCTCAAACTCAATTTACCTGGGGGCCACGGGATGCAGAGTCTGGGTCGGCCGGACCGCAAGAAAAGATTTCTTTAAAAATTTACCATGCACTTTTTAAGGAATTTACCTTCTTTGAATGGCTTTCCCTCCCTACCAACATACTTCCCAACCCTCTTGAATTTTATCGGGAGATTCCCGAATTTGTCCTGATTTTCACCCGGCCAACAATATTAAGGGCGTGCCGTGATAGCACAGCCTTTAACGTCCTCTACAATATGTCATCGTGTCCGCGTTTTCGTCATACAAACAGCGTGCCAGCCCAGCCATATGTTGTACGAGGCTTCTGAAAACACACGAATGTGAATGCAAGGCATACTTGATCAACAGCCATACAGGTCACACTGACGCACGGAAAAGGAGGGGGGGGCTTGATGGTAGCGGGGGTGTATATTGTAGCCTGGAAGAGTTATTGCTGCAAGGGGTTCTGAGTATTTGTTCTGTTGTGTTTATGTTGTGTTACAGTGCAGATGTTCTCCCGAAATGTGTTTGTTATTCTTGTGTGGTGTGGGTTCACAGTGTGGCGCATATTTGTAACAGTGATAAAGTTGTTTATACTGCCACCCTCAGTGTGAGCTGTATGGATGTTGATCAAGTATGTCACTTTCGTGTGTGTTCAGAAGCCAGAAACAACGGAAGACTGGGCTGGCACGCTGTTAGTACAGGTTGTAGAGGGCGCTAATAACAGTGCCATTATGGCAGCCCCTGTACATTGTTGTTTGGGTAAAAATTTGAGAGAATGGTTGCCCTGAAACTCTGGAATCTCCCGGAAAAATCGGGAGGGTTGGCAAGTATGACGTTGTCAAGCGGCAGTCATATAAAACTTGCGGGTTGCATTAACATTAAATTTTCATATCAAGGTGCGGGCCGCAAAATAACGTCTCGCGGGCCGTGTGTCTGAGACCTTTGTTGTAGAGCATTTATTAGTTGCCAGCAAGAAGGTGACGGCTGTAAACCGAGGTCAAAACACGGGAAATATATTTCCCTGGGGGCATGGCTATGGGATAGAGTTGCCAATTGGGAAACGTTTTGTGAGTTTTTGCATGGAGATTATAAAATTTTACATGACATTTTCAATGATAGTAATGTTAGTAAATTATCTACTAAAAAGACCTAAAACTTCTGTGGTACATTACATTAGATAGGTAAGTGTAAAAAAAAAAAGAGCCAAAAGAGGTTGGTAGATGAGAATAAATGGAATGGTAAAATGTAGTGTAGAAATGCACCCATTTGCAGAAAATGTCAATTTGATTTTCAGAAATGTTCTTTCGGGGCTTGCGTGGTAGCATTTTGTGCTGATAAAAATTTTCCTTATTTTTTTATTCAAAGGGTGCTCACATGGCTGAATAATAGATGAGACAATTACCGATAACTGGAAATCTTATCAACAGTGATTAAGGCCATAATATGTTCTGGACAAAAATCACTCGATATTCTCTACTGCTCGCCAGTGTTATCATATCGGAGTTACTGTGCAGAAATGTAGGGGAATAACTACAAAAGTACATTTATGTCACAAAAAATAAAGTAACAAAAAATACATACAAATACATTCGAAGCAGCCACCAAAGTTGACGTACTGCACACGAAAGTCCACATTTCTGTGATTGTTGGTTCAAAAGCTAATAAGGTTTTTGGCAAAATGAGGGTGAGAAACATTTATTTGGTCGTTCTGTGTGTGTTTTGTTATTTGTATTGCGCCATCGGGTGCGTGTTAGTGCTTGCTGGTTACTAAACACTGCAGGAATGTAGCAGTAGAGTGCATCAATTACGCCCACAAGATTAAACTTTCACAAAATAAATCCTGTTTTATTGTAACTTTATGAAGTGGTGCATGTTTAGAATTATATCTAGACCTATTATTTTGGGTTGATTCATCAGAAAAACTGACGTCAAAACGTAGACTTGGGTAATATATTGATTATAACTATAAATTACATTTTTGTTGTTGTAGACAATTGAAAAAAATCCTGAATGTTTGTTTTTCTGCTCTTGCCCATGAATATTTTTTGCCCTCATTAGCTTCCGTAGAACTCTCCTGCCCTGTTACTACTTTAGTGGAGATCCACAAGCCTAGCAAATCATGGCTAATGCTAATGAGAGTGAGACGTTTGTTCCTAAGAAAACAAAAGTGTTGCCAGTGCTTTAGATTTGCGGCAACAGGCATGGAACAAATTACTTGACGCTGAAAAGTTTCTTGAAAAAAGGCAGGCGCACAATAAACTTATTCTAGCATCTGAAACAGCATAAAGGCGAGTATGGGAAATGCAACTCTTTATAAGGCTGTGATATTGATATATTACTTGTGCAATGAACTGTACATTGTCTTTAAAATTAGTACACATTAACAGCCTGTTCATCCACTTACTAAATCCATGTAGTCATTTCAATGTTTTACTTGATAATTTTTTTGCATATAATGTACAATTCTACATTTTTATTTACAGTAGTACTTTATTCAAAACAGGAGTTTTAAGTTTGCCCTTTATTCAGCTGATATTTCTATTTAATGATAATTCATTGTTATTCCGGATTTGTATTGATTTATTGGAGGTTATTTGCATGCAATGTGCAATGCTACAGTTTTATTTACAAAAGTATTTTTTTCAAGACAAGTTTTAAGTTGGCACTTTATTGATCTTTAAGTTGGAAATAAAAAAAAATGTGCGTGCAATGTACTATGCTACATTTTGTTTACAGAGTAATTTTATTCAAGCAGAACTATTGCCTAAAATTATTGCGTATTATAGTACAATTGAAATCTGGTCTGAAAATAACATTATACACATTTTGAATTTTGCTAAGAGGAAGATGAAGTGTCATTTCAATCTACAAGTTTTGATCAAATAAAGGCAAAACTTGTTTTAAACTACCTCTGTAATTTGTATCCAGTGATGTATTTTTGAAAAAAAAATTAAATTAGTCCATATCACCCTGGCCTATCAAAACAACAGAAATCCATGATTCTGGGCACAGCCACACAGGTCTTTGGTAGCAACAATGGCATCTGTTGTCTAATTGGCCATACTCTCTTTTAACATGACTCTGCTTGTGACCCCGAGGAACATGCTTTAACAGTATCATGCTTCAAACCCTGCTTCAAAAAGCTGTGCACTACACAACCTGCTCATAGTAACCATTACTCCGGACTTCCTCATTTTAATTAAGCAAATTAGCACAAATTGTTATATTCATTTTTGATTATTGCTGTAGTGGTAAAGGATAATGTACTCATTCACCTTTTTTTAAACAAGCAATGGCACAATAAGTTTGATAAACAGTTAATGTAACTTGATGGGCTTGTGGGTAAATACCCTCAAGAAAAGTGAACACGTCTTATTTCTCTTGAACAGAAGAATCAGAGAGAGCTGACAAAGATGAAGAAGTGCCTGCGGCCAGAGGAACTAGAGTCCCACTTGGGTCAGATGGACACTCCGACACAGCACGAAGAGCTGGAGAAGAGCTACCAGGTGGTTGTGGAAGACTACCGCAGAATCATCGAGAGGCTGGCAGCGCATGCCTGATGAGAGAGACCGCTGGCCAAGAGCCTGCCCTCTAAACCATGTGCTCCATCTGTACAAAACCCTGAACTATCGCTGTGACCAAGGACAGACACTTAAAAGGTCAAAGGAAACCACGGAATGGTGTTTGCAGTGGAAACGGCAAGTTTTTTCTACAAGCTTGTGTTGGTACACTGGAGGAATAATGCAGCTGGGGTAGGGCGACACTTCCTGTTTGTCCAACATTTTCCCACAAGTCATGTTTATAGATGTTTTTTTCTTGAACATTTCCCATTCTCCCACTGTTTTGCAGCACTTCAAATAAAAATGTTATTTGTAGGGGGCGAGCGTTGGGTATTTCTTCACGAATACTGAATACGTTTTTGCTCAGAAGTTTTTTATTTTTGTATCTGAAGCTATTTTTAATACCGTGTAATCCCTTGAGAAATAATGCCAAGAAAACTGCTCACTTTATCCGGAGTAACTAGATGGAATGTGTTCTCCGAATGTAAGGGAGCCTCCAGCATGCCTGATGAATGCATTTTCCCGCATGGGTTTCCCATAATGTACCTGATAAAAATGTCATCTTGTTCAGGCACACTCTCCTGGTAAATGCAACTTCTAATTGCCACTGATGTGGAGGGCTTCTATGTGCTAATGATTATCATGGTGTTCAATTGAAAACCTTTGTATCCCTACACCTCCTCTGGGCGTGCAGATCGGCGCGATGAATACCTATCATACTTTGATACTTTAGCACATTGTCACCAAATGAAGACTGCCAGGTCAATTTTCAATTTTTCCCCCCACCCTTTCCACTTGTAACAAGACAAAACCTATGAACTCTTCACATGTGTAATATGGCTTGATTGAAGCCACTTGTGTACACAAGGGCCTCATCTCGCTCTAGTTAATTTTTTTCTGCTGCAAATGCATATTTTGCATTGCACTCAATTTCGCCGACTGACCTGCTGGTGCATAGTGGCTTTGTTATCCGGTAAGCTTTCCAATTTTGGTGGGTGTACATTACTGTTAACATTGTCCTGGTTGGAAGTATTTTTAATTAATTGTATTCCATATCCAGTGGACCGACTCGATGGCTGCTGGTGAAGTGGAGACTTTGTGCCATGGATAGGTGAGCTGCAATCCCCCTTCTTTATCACACCAACACAAATGTTTTTCCCCCCATCAGTTAGTGGAATACTTCCTGGTTTATAGTGGATGATTTTGTTGGTGTCACATTGACTCCAATATTAAAAAAGTGTAATGATTGTGCAATGTTTCACAAGAATTGTTGTAAATGTATTTTTCATTTGTCTATGCGCCACCTATATTTTTGTCATACCTGGACTGCTAACTGCCGTTATATCTCCTCTGGGAGATCATGTATTCGCCAGGGTTTGTCAGTTAGCAAGATAACTCCGTTGTGGTCGGGTTTTCTTGAAAATTTCAGGAAATTCAATAAGAAAACAAGTGATTTGATTTTGGGGGCGATCTCGACCATTGCTACTATATGTGACTTTATGTTTACATTACGAGGCTCAAGTTGTCAGTGTGTTTATGCCGGCTTCCCCGCCTCCACCCAAAGAGATAAATAGAGTGGACGACTGACAAAAGAGTTCACTCTGTTCATTTAAATTCCGCTATAGAATAAACACGCCCAATGAAACCAATGCAAAGACTGAACAAACCACCAACATGGCTTTTTTTTTTTTACTCTTCAGTTAATTACCTGCACCGGGATTTTAGGTGTTTGTTTGTGAGTCAGCAACATAACTGAAAGTTAAGGTTGGATTTTCATGAATATTTTAGGAAATATCAGAAATAGTATAAGATATTGGGGGGATCAAGATACTTTATGTGATAAGAGACCATATGTTTACGTTACGGTGCTCAAATTCCCTGCTTGTGAAAGCTTGCGGCCCCATCTCTATCCACAGAGAGACGTAGAGCAGTTGACTGAAAGGAGTGTTCACCATCTTTATTTCCAGTGTAGAACAACCTGGCCCAAGTGTTGAGACCGAGGCAAAGACTGAACCATTTTGCAGCCTGTTTAAATGAAAACAAACACATACAGACATGGCTGTTTGATTATTCCTTTGATCAATATCATCTGCCAGGAATGTAATTACAAACAAACATCCAGCCATTTCCTACCGCTTGTCCCTTACGGGATCAAACAAAAAAAACTTGTGATAAGATTTTGGTACTGATCCAGATATGCGTAAGGATTCCGTTTATTTCTGTGCCCTGAGTGCTTTTCTAGTTACCTATTCTGTAATAATAATAATAGATTTTATTTGTAAAAAAAAAAAAAGCACTTTACATTGAGCAAACAGTGCTACAGTGTATTAAAAAACAAACAAAAAAAAACTAGAACATCCTAATAGTTAGAACTAGTATGCATATATCTATAAACAGTTTTTTTTTTTCAAAGGAGGGTTTTTAAGCCTTTTTAAAAGCATTCACAGTCTGTGGTGCCCTCAGGTGGTCAGGGAGAGCATTCCACAGACTGGGAGCAGCGGAGCAGAAAGCCCATAATTCATAGCTTTGTCCTTGGAGGTTGGAGGAGGTTAGCCTGTTTGGAGCGGAGGTGTCGTGTGGAGGTAGTTCTTTGAGGTAGAGGGGTGCATTTCCTTGGAGACATTGGGGGGTTAGTAGGGACACTTTGTATTCAGTCCTGAGTGGAACAGGAAGCCAGTGAAGGGATTTGAGAGTTGGTGTGATATGGTCGTATTTCCGCACTCTCATCAGGATCCTAGCAGCACTATTCTGTATGTACTGCAGCTTCTGGATGTTCTTGCTGGGGATCCCGACAAGAAGCGCGTTGCAGTAGTCGAGCCTGGAGGAGACAATGGCGTGGACGAGCCTCTCGGCATCAGAGCGAGTGAGTGAGGGGCGGAGTTTTGTAATTTTCCCGAGGTAGAAGAAGGAGGTCTTGTACAGCTGTCAAATTAAATGCTATAAAAAGTCATTAGAATAACTGAACTGGTGGTTGTTTTTGCACAATACCATCCACATATGCTGTTGCATTTGAACTATATACAGTACAGGCCAAAAGTTTGGACAAACATTCTCATTTCAATGTGTTTTCTTTATTTTCAAGACTATTTACCTTGTAGATTGTCACATCAGAACTATGAATGAACACAGGTGGAGTTATGTACTTAACAAAAAAAGGTGAAATAACTGAAAACATGTTTTATATTCTAGTTTCTTCAAAATAACCACCCTTCGCTCTGATTATTGCTTTGCACACTGGGCATTCTCTCCATGAGCTTCAAACACACATGTAAAGTGAAAACCATTTCAGGTGACTACTTCTTGACGTTCATGGAGAGATTGCCAAGAGTGTGCTAAAAAGTAATCAGAGTAAAGGGTGGCTATTTTGAAGAAACAAGAATATAATACTTTTGTTTTTTTGTTAAGTACATAACTCCACATGTGTTCATTCATAGTTTTGATGTGACAATCTACAACGTAAATAGTCATGAAAATAAAGAAAACGCATTGAAGGAAGAGAAGGTGTGTCCAAGCTTTTGGCCTGTTCTGCGCATACATCTAAATAAATATATATTTTTCTTATAACATCACAAAATTTTGAAGCATGATATTCAGCAGGTCCATACTCTTATCTATTTATCTGTAGTCGATCAGCCACTTAGGTGCAGAGAAGGCAGCATGCTTCCTTGTAGAGAGGAGGCCATTATAAGGTATCCAGCAGTGGGCCCTCAATCGCTGTGCTTTTGTTCACGAGCAACACAGACCGACTATTATGTTGTGGAAGGTGGATTTATGTGCGAAACTTCCATTAAGTCAGACTTTTTTCTTCTTCTTCATATTCTGAAGAAGAAAAAAAAACCATGCATGTTTGCAGTCTTTGTCCTTCGTGTTTCACCATGTTTTAATCATGCCAGCAATGGCTGTCAGATATTGGCAGTGAGACTCAATCCCATTATTGTTTGAATAGAAGCAAAAGAGTTGAGCTAGACTGGAATATTTAGTTTCACCTGCGGTATTTTGGTCTCATGGCGCCTCCAAAATCTCTTCACTGAAGCAGACAGTCAGGACTTTGGACTGGAGCCCAGTTGCACTGACAAGACTCGCTGAATATGATACCTGTGCAGGGAAGCGGCGTCTTAGTTGCCAGGTTCCCAGGAGAGACCGGGCCTAGAAAGACTGAGCACCCACCCTATGTAATGCTTCTCTTATCATGTTCCTTTTTTCTTTTGTGCTCCTTAGATAGAGCCACATTCCCCTTGGCGGGGCACTGACCCGCTCCCCTTTCACCCTTTAGCGGCCCCTTTTTAAGATAATGTTTGATGCGCTGACAGGCAGAACCTAAACAGTGTAAAAGAAACCAAGTTTGACATCTTTTATTGCGTGTCAGAGAGCAGAGTTTGAGCCTTTCGGGATCCTCTCAGATGGGCCAGAGATAAGGGCATTTGTCAAGTGAAGGATGTGAGGGTGAAAGTGAAGCGGCGGGCTGTAATCTCCAATAAACGCACAAGAAGGATTTCAAACAAATGTCTAATGTAGGCCAAGATTGATCGGTTCTTTTGGAAATGATTCCTAGAAACGTTTGGTATGAGCGCCTCTTGGCCAAACCATTGGGGATTTTTCCTCAATCTGAAATGCCTTAAAATCCTAGAGTCAGAAAGAGTCACATCCTTGTGCTGGATTGACTTGGAATATGTTGAAGTTTTCCCTAACAAAATCCTCTGTTGAGAGTCAAGCTTTACTGGTAAACCTTTATAACTGTGAAACATTAAGTAGGAGTTTAACTGTTAAACAATTTCAAAAACAAACTGCTGCTAACATCCATCCATCCATCATCTTCCGCTTATCTGAGGTCGGGTCGCGGGGGCAGCAGCCTAAGCAGGGTAGCCCAGACTTCCCTCTCCCAAGCCACTTCGTCCAGCTCTTCCCGGGGGATCCCGAGGCGTTCCCAGTTCAGCCGGGAGACATAGTCTGCTGCTAACATTAAAATGTAAAGATGTTAATGTAGAAAGAAGGGACAGTTAAACTTTGGATCTCCTCAGAGTCCTGATACCATTATTTTGGTACTGGTACCACCACAATATATTTTGATACTTTTCTACATAAAGGGGACCACAAAAAATTGCATCATTGGCCTTATTTGAAAAAAAAATCTTACGGTACATTATGATTATGTTTGTTATTATTGCAATTTAGTCCTTAAAAAAATGTTGAACGTACTAGACAACTTGTCTTTTAGTAGTAAGTAAACAAACAAAGACTCCTAATTAGTCTGCTGATGTATGCAGTAACATATTGTGTCATTTATGCACCTATTATTTTGCACACATTATGAAGGGCAAGCTGTAAAAATTGATTATACTCCACTTGTTCATTTACTGTTAATATCTGCTTATTTTATCTTTAAACATGTTCTATCTACACTTCTGTTAAAATGTAATAATCACTTATTCTTCTCTGATACTCTACATTAGTTTTGGATGATTCCACATATTTAGGTATATCGATCTTTGATTGATTGATTGAAACTTTTATTAGTAGATTGCACATTATAATACATATTCCGTACTTCACTAAAAGGTAACACCCGAATAAATTTTTCAACTTAAGTCGGGGTCCATGTTAATCAAATCATGGTAACCAAGTAGTTACAGGATCAATCAATGGTCATAATTTAAGTCTTCATTTGTCCAGGGACATATTTACTGTTTATAAACATATTTTTTTTTTAAAAAGGAAAACGATTTTGTGATTGTAAAAAATATCTATGTTATCATAGTAGTATCGAATAGATACGCTCCTGTACTTGGTATCATTACAGTCGATGTCAGGTGTAGATCCACCCATGGCGTTTGTTTACATTGTGACGCCGGTGAGCTATTGTATCTTCCTACAGTGTGTACTGAAGCATGTTTAGCTATTCCTCGTTCTCCAGTGATAATGATACGTGTGAGAAACTTACTTTATTTGTCGCCATGGAGACCAGGATTAGTGATTTAGAAGTAGCTAAAACACTGCAGACTACAGCTGGACGATAGCCGCCAGCTTCCTGAGGGTGTTCCAGTGTAGTAACTTGACCGTTCTCTTGACTTTTTTCACCAAAATGCGTCCATTCTCCCTTTTCTGTCTACACGCCGTGTCTGCTTGTGAGTACTCTGTGGGTGTGCGCTGCCAAACATGCTCCTCTGCTGGTAAAACCACAATGTCATTACGTGACGACATGCCGTCACGCATGTTTAATAAAAGGGGGAGCAGGGACCGGTACTTTTTAGAGGTGGTATAGTACTGAATATGAGTCATTGGTATCACTGTACTATACTGGTACTGGTATACCGTACAAGCCTAGTTGTAACACAATTTAATAAGTTGAAATTGGTGTTGGAGTGAATGCTCTTATCTCAGCATCCACGCACTGAATCCTCAACTTTGAGTCAGTGTGCGGTACTAACCTACTAGTTAGTCGACTAGTTAAACAGCACACGGTAAACTTTGGCCTGCACATTAACAGCCTCCTCGTCTTGCTGTTTTTCTTACAAATGACCTTCCCCGTACTGCCGAGTATTAATCTCTCAAATGAGCCGTGCAGCAGTCAGATGACCGTGTGCTTGGCTAGATGTACTCCTCAATTAAAAATGTCTCATTAGGCTATAATTGGTGCTATCTAAGGCCCGGAGCGAGCCGCACGGGAGGGGAAGCGAGAAGCCAGTCTGATGCTATCAGGCTAGTGGAGACAGGAAACCGCTACGTAATCTCGTCAGCTCGGAGATGGCGGCTGCGATCAAACCAAGCGGCCTGTAACCGGCCAACGTTTTTCGTCACTGCGGTTTTCGTCCGGCCGAGAATCTGAACGCAACAGTGGGCTCGTTTTCTGTGAAGCCCCATGAGAGAGGGAGGGGTGGCCTGGTAGAACAAGACCAGAAACATCTGAGGACAGGTCGCCTATTTAACTGATTTTTTTTTCAGGAATTAAAGTCCAGCCAGGAATTACCTTGTGCTTGTTTAATGATCTTAGTCTCACACGACTTACAAGAAGCGTAATGATCTTAGTCTCACATGACTTACAAGAAGTGATAAAAATGGCATGTGGGCAAACAAGCAGGGAACATTATCCTTTTTATACCAAAACCCTAAAGTAAACCATGTGGAAGAGTGATTTCTTTTTAGTCCTCTGACAGCATCCCTAAATAGGCTGTAAATGTATTTTGTTAAGCCCACCAGAACAGTAATGCATGCAATATATGTGCATGTGACTTACAGTGTGCAGGAAGCGCCAATGCTCGGTCAACACCAAGCGCACATATAAAAAAAAAAATTCTACTGACACAATCTTTGTCACTCACAATTTTTCCAGGTTCTTACCTGCTTACTAAGTAAATACGCGTGCAGACACAATGACATTCGCCAGATGCTCCGTGCTAATTAAGGCCAAGTATTCCCTGTTGTGCAGGCAGTGTGAGAACCCTTAAATGCACCGCTGTCCGGGTGGAGTCACAGATGTGAAAGCTTCAATACAACAAATTAATATTAATGATATTCAGAGCGGTAGAATGCATTTGAGTTCCTAGACATCTTAACTCTTGTGAAGTTCTTTGTACATTTTTTGACTGACCGTAATCTGTTTCCCGAGAATCTAGTGCAGGGGTCGGGAACCTTTTTGGCTGAGGGAGCCATACAAGCCAAATATTTTTTAAAGTATTGCCGTGAGAGCCATATAATGTTAGTTTTTTTAACACTGAATATATGCGTGCATTTTTAAGAAAGACCATCATTTTTAGAGTATAATAAGTCTCTTATTCTTATTAATAAGATTGTTATTCTGAGTCTAACCAAAAATAAATAAAATACTTCTTACCATTAATACGACTTCTTGAACAGGTGCGGTAGAAACCGGATGGATGGATAAAAATGCATGAGAATGTTTTATATTTTGAATGTTATTTTTGACACTGTGATTACCAGCGGAATTATTCATTACTTATCGTGTTAAGCAATGTCAAGGAAGATTTACCTGAGAGCCAGGTGCAGTCATCAAAAGAGCCACATCTGCCTCTAGAGCCGTAGGTTCCTTACCCCTGATCTAGTGGGACTCTCCGATTCGCTGGAACATATTTTTACTTTTCTGCTCGCCACAGTTTTCTACTCGCTTATTGTTAGGAATTGAAAATCAATTAATTGTGCCTTAAAACGTGAAAGTTGGCATTGCACAGGAATGTCAAACTGGTTGTGATTGTTTGCCCTCTGAGGGCCACTTCTAACCGTCATGGATATTATGACACAATTGCCTAAGCATTTGATGATTTGTTTTGTTTTTTTAAAATGTAAAAATAAAAAAAAAAAGGTGTAGATTTTAGAGTAAAAGACGAGTCAGTTTGCTAAAATGTTACCGTAAAATGTACCCCTTTTTTTTCCAACATGAAACTGTAAATGGAAAAAACAACAGTACCATTGTTTTTCACGGTACAAAACGGGCAGTTCAGCTGATATAATGTTACTGTAAAATTTACTGTAAATAAAAAAACAAATTTTTACAGTAACATTCTGGCAACTTAACCGCCGGATTTGACTGTAAAAACGACAACTGCAATATTTTATATATAAACGCAGTAAACTGGCAGCTCAGTTGCCAGCATTTTATGGTCAAAAAACAGTGTTACTGTTTTTTCATGTACAGTAAAATGCTGTATAATCACAGTCAATTTGCTATAAAATCTATTTATAAAATTTGACAATTTGATGAATAACTCATAAATCATAAGTCAAGCAGATAAGAAGTATTATTTCTAATTGAACAAAAACATTGTTTGAATGTATGCTCCTATATTTGTTACATTGTATTATTCATGCATTGAGTACATGTATTTTTTCCGTCAAAATGGAAAAAATTAATACATTTAGTAAGAAAATATAAAGAACTTTAACGAGGCATATTATCTCCAGGCTTTCCATAAAATGACTTGGCGTGCCAGATCTGGCCCCCGGGCCTTGAGTTTGTTACCTGTGGCTTAGCAGGTTTGAAAAAAGACATTCTTTATTTTTCTCCCACCATTGCACCAATAAACACCAATCAAAGAGATAATTGTACAAAATGCGGAGCCCCAGTTTTTGAAGTGATTTGGTGGCATTTTTGTTTTTGAGTGCAGAAAAAGTGCATATTCACACGGAGTCATGCTGAATGTGTCTGAAAGTATTAGCTCTCATGGCCTACTTATATTTCCGGCTGTGTCGGAGTCCAGTTAAAAAAAAACTTGATCGAGGTTATCCTTATTGCCGCAGATTCCTAAAAACATGAGAGAGACTGTCATATGAACAAAATGTGACTAGCTTTTGTGCATACTGTACTTAAAAGAAAATAAAATAAAAAGTAAAACACCTATTTTCTATGAACGGGGCTGGTTTTAGAACACTGACAAAATAAATAGAACAAAATCAAAAATCTACTGCAGAGGACGCTGGCTTTCAGGAAAATAAAAAGAATAACAGTGAAGGGATTAGTCTGGCCCCTCAGTATTTAGCTTTCTGGAAATGTGGCCCCCAAAAGACTTTGATTGAAAAGGTATAGTGTATATGGTATATCAGGGGTGTCAAACTGGTTTTCAGTGAGGGCCACGTCGCAGTTATTGCTGCCAGCATAGGGCCACTTGTAACAGTGAGAATATATGAATTTGCCTATACATCTGAATTTATATATATATATATATATATTAATGTGTGTGTGTATGTATATATGTATATGTTTGTTTATATATATACATATATATCTGTTTGTATATATGTATACATACATATATATATACGTGTGTGTATATATATATTTACGTGTGTGTATGTACATATACATGTGTGTGTGTATGTATATATAAATATATATATATGTGTGTGTGTGTGTGTATATGTATGTATGTGTACATATATATATATATATATATATATATATATACATATATATATGTATATATATATACGTTAGGGCTGCGAGTCTTTGGGCGCCCACGATTCGATTCAATATCGATTCTTGGGGTTGCGATTCAATTATCTTTCTTTTTTTTTTTCGATTCAACGCGATTCTCGATTCAAAAACGATATTTTTCCGATTCAAGACGATTCTGTATACATTCAATACATAGATTTCAGCAGGATCTACCCCAGTCTGCTGACATGCTAGCAGAGTAGTAGATTGTTTTTAAAAGGCTTTTATAATTGTAAAGGACAATGTTTTATCTACTGATTGCAATAACGTAAATTTATTCAAACTATTAAACGAACCAAAAATATGACTTATTTTATCTTTGTGAAAACATTGGACACAGTGTGTTGTCAAGCTTATGAGATGCCATGCAAGTGTAAGCCACTGTGACCTTATTGTTCCTTTTTTTTTTATAAATGTCTAATGATAATGTCAATGAGGGATTTTTAATCACTGCTATGCTGAAATTATAACTAATATTGATACTGTTGTTGATAATATTCATTTATATATATATATATATATATATATATATTATTACTTTTCCCTCCTCCTACTCAGTGGCCTAGTGGTTAGAGTGTCCGCCCTGAGATGGGTAGGTTGTGAGTTCAAACCCCGGCTGAGTCATACCAAAGACAATAAAAATGGGAGCCATTACCTCCCTGCTTGACACTCAGCCTCAAGGGTTGGAATTGGGGGTCAAATCACCAAAAATAATTCCCGGGCGTGGCACTTCTGCTGCCCACTGCTCCCCTCACCTCCCAGGGGGTGATCAAGGGTGATGGGTCAAATGCAGACAATAATGGTACTTTTACTTTACTTTAATTGTATAAAATAATAAACTCCCTTGCAGAGCAGGGAACTTGTGGAACAGGCTTGTAAGGATGAAATAGCCTGTGTGTTTTTTTTCTGACCTAACATATGTTCCGCTCTACCCCGGTATTGAACACTGTATAACAGATAAGCCACAGTAATCTTGAATATATATTTTTATATATATTTTAAATACACTGCAAAAAAATAGGTAGTTTTTTCAGTAAAAAAAACTGGCAACTCAGTCACCAGAAATTTACTGTGAAATATTGTGTTTTCTTACAGCATAATACTGTAAATGGAAAAACAATACTGTTTGTTTTTTATTCTGACAACGGAGCTGCCAGTTTGTTTGTTTCACCGTGAAAACATGAGATACCGTGTTTCCATTTACAGTAATACACCGTAAAAACAACAACCGTAGGTTCAAAAACTGGCAGCTCTATCGACAGAATTTTACGATAAAGAAACATTTTTCAATTTGCAGTAATATGCTGTAAATCTAGACTAAGATCTACTGTATATTCTCATTTTTACAATGCACACTTGGATTGGTATCTTGCGCTGAAATCAGAAGTCCAGCAGATATTTAAGGATTTATTTTTATTTTGACAAAAAAAAAACGTTTGGAAAGTATGATTTTGGATAATATTAAAGTGTAAAAGGTATGCAATATTGTGGAATACATATATTTTTTTCTGTCAAAATGGTAAATACAAATACATTTAGTAATAAATGATGAAGTATTGTACTAAAAAAAATTTATTTCCAGGTGTTTGCGGGCCTTAAGTTGGACACAGGTGTGGTATATAGCAGAGGTGTGTCTAAAATACAAGTTTGTTTTTTTTTGTGGCCTGTTTCACATTTTACAGACAAAAACACATACTGGAACAAGCCCAAACCCCGCACTCCCCCACAGAAAATGTGCATCCTACTCTTTATGGCCTTAGATGATGTTCTGTCATGAGGAACTTGCGTGCACATTTCTTGCAATAAATACATTTTCGGGTTTGCTCAAGCGCTCAAAATAATGACGATATAAGAAGGACAGCAGACTTTGTTACCTGCTCAGTTGTTGTTTTTGTTGAGATAATTGAGTACGTTGTCGATTGAGCCCATTGTATTGGTTTTAGTATCTTTACTCTACAAAATGATTTAAAGAGGTCCCTGCATTTGTCAATTTTTCTGTCTGCAGCCCCCACTAGAAGAAGTTTGGACACCCCTGTGTGTGTGTGTTGTAAAAGCAGCCTTAATGTTTTCAAAAGAATCTTCCAAGTCGAATCATCCAAACTCTCGTCCGCTCCCCAAATTGTGCTTTATAAGAAGAAATGAAACAACAGACCGCCTCCTCACACTAGACCTCTCCCAGGCTGCTGCAGGTCCCGGTGTTGTCCTGGCTCCTGTCCAGGGTCTGGTGCTGTGATGGGGAGGGTCACGCTTGTGTCTGACCCCGGGTCCTTCATGCTTGATGTTGTTATTATTAGAGCACAGTGGCCCCCGGGCAGCCGGTCCCAAAAGCAGAAAGGACTCTGGAGAGGTTCTGGACCTGGATAACAGCTGTGCAGGTTAGAGGGTCTTTGCAAAGGGGCCCCACATGGTCCCTGGAGAGCGCCACTGCACTGGCCAACCAGGAGGAACTATTTTGGTTGCTTTAATTCAAAGTGCACTCACCTGGACACTAGCAAACAGTCCACCATGAGCACTAAGCAGTGAAATACCATCTAGAATCAAAAAAGGACCTTTATGCAAAGTGAATGACCCCCTGCAGAGAGTTGAGACATTATGTACAGTGCTTTGTTCTGCTTGGCAACAGGTGCATCTTATCTTGGCCGTAACAATTACATAAAAGTCATGGCTCGCAAATGCATGCCATATTTTCAAACACTCCCATAATTATACGCGGCACATAATGAGGGAAGTGGTAAGAAAAAGGTCAAGTAGGAAAGGCGCCAAAAACACAACTATATATTTCACTTACTGTACTGTTAAAGGCCTACTGAAATTAGATTTTCTTATTCAAACGGGGATAGCAGGTCCATTCTATGTGTCATACTTGATCATTTCGCGATATTGCCATATTTTTGCTGAAAGGATTTAGTAGAGAAAATCCTCGATAAAGTTCGCAACTTGCCTGTACCGGAAGTCGCAGACGATGATGTCACGTTTGATGGCTCCTCAAATATTCACATTGTTTTTAATGGGAGCCTCCAACAAAAAGTACTATTCGGACCGAGAAAATTACAATTTCCCCATTTATTCTGAGCGAGGATGAAAGATTCGTGTTTGAGGATATTGATAGCGACGGACTAGGGAAAAACCCCCCCCCCCAAAAAACGCGATTGAATTGGGACGGATTCCAATGTTTTTAGACACATTTACTAGGATAATTCTGGGAAATCCCTTATCTTTCTATTGTGTTGCTAGTGTTTTATCCATCCATCCCTTTTCTACCGCTTATTCCCTTTTGGGGTCGCGGTGGGCGCTGGCGCCTATCTCAGCTACAATCGGGCGGAAGGCGGGGTACACCCTGGACAAGTCGCCACCTCATCGCAGGGCCAACACAGATAGACAGACAACATTCACACACTAGGGACCATTTAGTGTTGCCAATCAACTTATCCCCAGGTGCATGTCTTTGGAGGTGGGAGGGGCCTATCCCCAGGTGCATGTCTTTGGAGGTGAGAGGGGCCTATCCCCAGGTGCATGTCTTTGGAGGTGAGAGGGGCCTATCCCCAGGTTCATGTCTTTGGAAGTGGGAGGAAGCCGGAGTACCCGGAGGGAACCCACGCATTCACGGGGAGAACATGCAAACTCCACACAGAAAGATCCCGAGCCTGGATTTGAACCCAGGACTGCAGGATCTTCGTATTGTGAGGCAGACGCACTAACCACTGTGCCACCGTGAAGCCGCTAGTGTTTTAGTGAGTTTAATATTACCTGATAGTCGGAAGGGTGTTTCCACGGGTGTCTTGACGCGCAGTGTCTCAGGGGAGTCGACGGCAGCTATGGACGCCACAAGCTCAGCTTTTCTCCGGTAAAAACTGACTTTTTAACCGCAATTTTCTCACCGAAACCTGCTGGTTGACATGTGGTCGGGATCCATGTTCGCTTGATCTGATCCATTGGAGAGTTTCACCTCCAGGAATTTTAAACAAGGAATCACCTTGTGTTTGTGTGGCTAAAGGCTAAGGCTTCCCAACTCCATCTTTCTACTGTGACTTCTCCAATATTAATTGAACAAATTGCGAAAGATTCAGCAACACAGATGTCCAAAAAACGGTATAATTATGCCGTTAAAGCAGACGACATTTAGCTGTGTGTGTGCGCAGCGCTCATACTTCCTAAAAACATGTGATGTCTTGCGTACACGTCATCATTACACGACGTTTCGAAGACGAAACTCCCAGGAAATTTAAAATTGTAATTTAGTAAACTAAAGCGGCTCTATTGGCATGTGTTGCAATGTTAATATTTCATCATTGATATATAAACTATCAGACTGCGTGGTGGCTAGTAGTGGCTTTCAGTAGGCCTTTAAACACAGGGGTCCCTAAACTACCGCCCACCAGCTTCCAAAATCTCTCCCATGGATAGTCCCCAGTAAGACACAAACCAAGAAATAAAAACATATAAAGTATATATACAATTTTTTGTTATTATTTTTTAAATCTCTCATTTCTAGCCCATCCATCAATCTATTTTCTATCGCTTGTTACTCTCAGTGTCTCCAAGCCGCTCAGGCAAATCATATTGTCAAAATGCATTTTCCCATCCATAACATGACATCATCACGCTTGTAAGTGTGCTTTCAGTCAACTAGTGCACCAGAAAAAATGGGGAAACATGAAATAGACTCAGAGTAGAGTTATAAACGTCAGTGGACACATAACTTTTTCTTGCCTCGGTGTAAGCAGTTTGATATATATATATATATATATATATATATATATATATATATATATATATATATATTAGGGCTGGGCAACGATTAAAAATTGTAATCGAAGTTAATCGCACTTTTTCTCTGATTAATCGCGATTAACTGCAAAGCCCGATAATGAATTCAAAAGTAGTGTGTAGTGCACCTTTATTGGAATATTCTCCCACATGAACAAAAGCGCCAAAACATTTGTTGTGCAAACACAATTTAAATCAGTCCTTGTTAAACAGTAGCAGTTAAATAGCATATTTTATGAAAATCAACTAAAAAAATGTAAATACAAACATTTAAGCTTATTGCCACTGCCAGTTATCCTGTTTGTTATGGAAAATTAATATAATCTACATACAAATCTCTGAGCCACAATCATAACATCTGAACAGGCAATTTCTGAGGTAACAGCAGAAACTTTTTTTTTTATCAGGGATCTTATGTTTAAAAAACCTATATTATAGGTAGTGGGCTGTTTTAGGGAATTTTGGATCAAATTATCCGTAGTAGCAATATTAATAATGTTTATTCTGCGTAGTGCACTTAAAATAATTATGACCATATCTAGGAATTGATATGATGGGAATTTTCCGACTGTTTGCTTGGTGCTTTGATAAACTGAACGCATCATATACATGGTACTATATTGTGATGTTATGAGCCAGGGAAAAAAAGAACTACCCTACCCAGCATGCAACAGGAGTGACGAGCATGCGCGGTAGCCCGGTATAGGTTGTGTCGCCATGACGACATCTTGTATGTTGTGATATGCACGCTCTGAAAGCAAACGTTAAGAACTCAGCCAACACTCCTGGTCTGCATTATTCATAAATAGACAGACAACACATATACTCCGCTGATTCACAGGCTGCTGGATGTAGCCGGCAAAGTATTCCCGTGCTAGCTAGCCGGTCTAGCAAGCACGCCTCATTCAGTCCAAAACGGCCCGATCTATCCACATCCAGAATTGTCTGGCGGTCGTAAGTGATCCCGGAGTGACCACGCTGTAAGCCAGCCAGGAAATTTGCAGAATTGTCCGGTATTTTTGCCAAATGTTCCATCTTTACCAAGAGCCCCTCCACGCCGAAGCCCGTCCGGGCGCCGCCATCTTTATAAGAAAAGGCGTTAACAAAATAAAAGCATGTAAACAACATACGCAAATGTGCGATAAAATAATTGTCGGCGTTAATAGATTGATGAGTTAACTCGTAATTAACGCATTAATTTGCCCATCCCTAATATATATATATATATATATATATATAAACATACACACACAATAGGTCAGGAAAAAACACAGAGGCTAACAGAGCAGGGAACCTTCAGGGGAGGATAAACTCCCCTGAAGAGCAGGGAAACCTGCAAAACAGGCTTGTAGGGATATTTTCCTGACCTAACATATATTCCGCTCTACCCCGGTACTGAGCACTGTAAAACGGATAAACCACAGTAACCCAGACTTTATACAAATATATATACATATTTATATATATATATAGGTATATATATAGATATATATATACACTTCTGCGTCTTGATTGAGCACAAGCTGGAGACGATTAAAAACAAATCCAGAAGTTACAAATGAATAAAAGCACATTTAACTACATCCCAAAGAAGGGCTTTGGCCTCTTATTTTCAATGATCAAACATCCACAAATGTGCTCTCTCTCTCTCTCTCTCTCTCTCTCTCTCTCTCTCTCCCCCTCTCTCCCATTAGTTGACAATTGCTGGGATATTCAATATTTGTCATATTTGTGGTTTGATGGAACATTTTCTTTATCAAGTCTATACAGCCAGAGTATTTAAAAGCCCCTCATCTCTCGCCACCAACTTCTATCTGCCTATTCCCGGCATTTCTTCAAGGTTGGTGGTGTCGGTGTTGGGTGTGGGGGCTTCGAACTGTGTAAATAGTGCTGAAAATTGCACGTGGCCTTTGACTGTCTCTATAATTGCGAGCCTCTTGCAGTATTTTGCTTGGCAGCCTGAGAGGTTAACCCCTGAGGGCTGGAGGCTTGGAGCTCTCTTTCTGACTGGCAGAGGGCTCCTCAAAGACCCACTTGTTCACCTTCCTGCCTGGCCAACGCTGAGCTCTAGCTGATTATCTTCTAGGTGAGAGAGAGTTGGAGGCTGCAGGTAATAACAAGAGCAGGCAGCACCTGGGTGCACCTCTGCAGACCCAAGACATGGTGTCTTAATAATTGCTCTTAAACACATCTTGTCTTAAGTAACATTAAAAAAATTATCTAAATTCAGGGATGTCAATACTTTTCAAAAAGCACAAAAAAAACGTTTTACGGTCTTTTGATACTTTCTTTGTGTCATATATACAATTAAATATGCCCATTCATAAATATGCAGTATGGGCCAGAAGTTTGGAAACACCTTCTCCTCATTTCTTTATTTCCATGACTATTTACACCAGGGGTAGGGAACCTATGGCTCTAGAGCCAGATGTGGCTCTTTTGATGACTGCATCTGGCTCTCAGATAAATCTGAGCTGACATTGCTTAAAGCGATAATTATGAATAATTTCGCTGGTAATCACGGTGCTAAAAATAACGTGCAAAATACAAAAAATTCTCATGCATTTAAATCCATCCATCCGTTTTCTACCGCACCTGTTCAAGAAGCAGCATTAATGGTAAGAAGTATTTTATGTCACAATGGGTGGGGGGGTTTGCAGCTTGCTGCGAGGTCGTTCTCCCAGGAAGGCAGACAGACTACTTGGGACATGGCATTTAGGTAAAAACATGATTTAATTTTAACTTAAAAAAATATACAAACAAAAATCGCTCACAGCGGAGACACAACTTGGGCTAAAAAACAAAGCTAACGCATAAACAGACTAAGAACATAAATCAAACAAAACTTACTTGGCATGGCATGAAGCACGAAACTATGGCAAGGCATGAAACATGTCAGCACAGGCCGACTGACTGGCAAAGACGAGCTTAAATACTGCCTCTGATTAGTGCTCGGGAAGCAGGTGACAGGTGGACAAAATGAGTAACCAAGGGAAAAAAACAGGAACTTAAAGAGTCCAAAGGACAAACAGCACATGGCCAAACAAAAACATGATCAACAGACATGACAATTTATTTATTATTGGTTAGCTTCAGAATAACAATGTTATTAAAAAGAATAAGAGACTTGTTATACTCTAAAAATGTTGGTCTTACTTAAAAATGCACACATTTAGTTGTATTCAGTGTTAAAAAATATGATATGGCTCTCACGGAAATACATTCTGAAATATTTGCCTTTCATGGCTCTCTCAGCCAAAAAGGTTCCCGACCCCTGATTTACATTGTAGATTGTCACATCAAAACTATAAATGAACACATGTGGAGTTATATACCTAACAAAAAAAGGTGAAATAACTAAAAACATGTTTTATATTCTAGTTTCTTCAAAATAGCCACCCTTGGCTCAGATTACTGCTTTGCACACTCTTGGCATTCTCTCTGCCAAATGTAAAAATAAAACTATGGCAAGTTGCAATAATTTCACCTCAAAATGTAGTGTATTTTACTGTAAATGGAAAAAGAGTTCTGCTGTTGTAGCGGATATATCAGCCTAGCACCACTTAGGGCTAAAAGTCGTCTCTTTTCATCGCATAATTACACAGTATTTTGGACATCTGTGTTTCTGAATCTTTGACAATTTGTTTAATTAATAATTGAGACTATAAAAAAGAATGCTGCTGGTGGAAAGCGGATTGCAGCTGCCTTTAGCACCGAAACACAGCCGGTGTTTCTTTGTTTGTTGTGAAGCTTTAACACAGAGCGGTCAAGCGAACATGTTTCTCTACGTCAACCAGCAAGTTTTTGGATGGGAAAATTGTGATATTAAGTCGGCTCTTACCAGAGACTTGAGTGGATTATGCGACCTCCTCCTGCAGCTGTGATCTTGGCTCCTCCATTGGCTTCTCTCAGAGACACTGGCGTTCACCGCAGCCCTCCGGCTTTCCGTTAATGACTTTAAAATCTCACTAAAACGCTATTAACACAATTAGCAGAAGAGGGATTTTCCAGAACTATCCGAGAAAATGTGTCTAATAACATCTGAATCGCTCACACTGCCTGGAGCCGTCGCCTTTTCTTTTCTTTTCTTTTTTAATTTTTTTTTAGTGCTAACTTTCCTCATCCACAAATCTTTCATCCTTGCTCAAATTAATAGTGATTTCGTCGCTTTCTCGGTCCGAATCGCTCTCGCTGCTGGTGGCCATGATTGTAAACAATGTTCAGATGTGAGGAGCTCCACAACCCGTGACGTCACGCGCACATCGTCTGCTACTTCCGGTACAGGCAAGGCTTTTTTATTAGCGACCAAAAGTTGCGAACTTTATCGTGGATGTTCTCTACTAAATCCTTTCAGAAAAAATATCGCAAAATGATCAAGTATGACACATAGAATGGACCTGCTATCCCCGTTTGAATAAGAAAATGTCATTTCAGTAGCCTTTAAAAATGACTTTGACTCCCCTGCTCTAGAGCATCCCCAGAATACGGGGCGGTATAGCTCGGTTGGTAGAGTGGCCGTGCTTGCAACCTGAGGGTTCCAGGGTCGATCCCCGCCCCCGCCATCCTCGTCACTGCCATTGTGTTCTTGGGCAAGACACTTTACCCACCAGCTCCCAGTGCCACCCACACTGCTTTAAGTGGAACTTAGATATTGGGTTTCACTACGTAAAGCGCTCTGAGTCGCTAGAGAAAAGCGCTATATAAATACAATTTATACTTCACTGCACATTCAAAACGTGGGTTCCTACGTCTCTCACACCCAGCAGGACGTCGTCTTCCTCCGCCGCGCTCATTTCCGCAAGTGGACTTGGTGACATAAGAGAGGGTGTTGCGGGTGAGGGTGTGGCCCCGGTGGAGAGCACTAGGCTGGGCTCTCATGGAGGATAACAGCCTCTCCAAGGCCAGACTCCCTGCAGCTGCTGTCCGTGTGGCTGATTAGTGTGTGGCCATGAGAGCATGAGGGCCAGGGGAGCCCCCCCACCCCCTCTGAAAGGGTTAAGTTTGGGAGACCTGCTCTGTGTCCAGGATGTGGAGAGCCGTGCATGATGGTGTGCTGTTACACCGCGTGAGGCCTGGTCTCCACTTGATTGGGCCTGGAAGATCACAGCCAACCACCCCGCCGCCCCCCACCCTCAGGGTTTCTTTCTCCACATCCTCCCTGCTGATTATCAGCGCTGCCAGAGCTGACTCTTGCACTCCAGCTGCTGTCCACACTTTGGCTGCGGGGCTAATTTGAGACGGAGAAGAGTTCCTCCCACAGTCCACGCCAGCACGCTCTTTTCCAACCATCCTGGAGCTGCCGGACTTCCGTACCGGCCATCGTCACACTGAGCTGGCCTTGGCCTCGGGTCCTCTCTGGGCACACGTCAACAACACCCGGAGCTGCAAGTGTGCAGATGAAGAACAAGGTCCCACAGTCTTTCTCAAACATGTGCTGCAGGTGTTTCCTCCCAGCCTGGCAGTCCTACTGGTGACCTTCCGTGCCATGAATATGAAGCATCTCAGCAGCTGCCAGTCTTGACCCTTTGATTGCTCCAGGATACTAAAAAATTTTGGACGATTCCATTCTCCCAGTATGTTCACTATTTTAGTGCAATGATGACACATGTTGCATGTACCTTAACATATGTTGGTATATAAGCCATTTTTTAGGACACAAACTATTATGTTAGATCCACTATGGACTGGACTCTCACACTATTATGTTAGATCCACCATGGACTGGACTCTCACTATTATGTTAGATCCACTATGGACTGGACTCTCACTATTATGTTGGATCCACTATGGACTGGACTCTCACACTATTATGTTAGATCCACTGTGGACTGGATTCTCACACTATTATGTTAGATCCACTGTGGACTGGACTCTCACTATTATGTTAGATCCACTATGGACTGGACTTTCACTATTATGTTAGATCCACTATGGACTGGACTCTCACACTATTATGTTAGATCCACTATGGACTGGACTCTCACACTATTATGTTAGATCCACTGTGGACTGGACTCTCACACTATTATGTTAGATCCACTATGGACTGGACTCCCACTATTATGTTAGATCCACTATGGACTGGACTCTCACACTATTATGTTAGATCCACTATGGACTGGACTCTCACTATTATGTTAGATCCACTATGGACTGGACTCTCACCATTATGTTAGATCCACTATGGACTGGACTCTCACACTAGTATGTTAGATCCACTATGGACTGGACTCACACTATTATGTTAGATCCACTATGGACTGGACTCTCGCACTATTATGTTCGATCCACTGTGGACTGGACTCTCATTATTATGTTAGATCCACTATGGACTGGACTCTCACACTATTATGTTAGATCCACTATGGACTGGACTCTCACACTATTATGTTAGATCCACTATGGACTGGACTCACACTATTATGTTAGATCCACTATGGACTGGACTCACACTATTATGTTAGATCCACTATGGACTGGACTCTCACACTATTATGTTAGATCCACTATGGACTGGACTCTCACACTATTAACTAGATAATATCTGTGGTCCCCTCCAAGGTTTCTCATTGTCATCCCTTTGGGTTAAGTTTTTCCTTGCCCTGATGTGGGATCTGAGCCGAGGATGTCGTAGAGGCTTGTGCAGCCCTTTGAGACACTGGTGATTTAGGGCTATGTAAGTAAATATTGATTGATTGATGGAGCTGTGTAGCAAGTGACTTTGCAGAAAGTCTTTGCACTATGCTGACCTCTCTGTCAGTTTACATGGCCTACCACTTGGTGGCTGAGTTGCTGTTGTTCCCAAAATCTTCACTTTTCTTATAATAAAGTCGACTTTATAATATTTAGAAGCGAGGAAATTTCAGGACTCGATTTGTCACACAGGTGGCATCCTATGACAGTTCCACGCTGGAAATCACTGAAAGCGGCCCGTTCTTCCACAAATGTTCGTAGAAACAGTCTCCGTGCCTAAGTGCTAGATTTGATACACCGGGCCAAGTGATTAGGACACCTGATTCTCATCAATTGGACGGGTGGCCAAATACTTTAGTCCATCCGGTGCATGCCGTGGCGTGGTTTTACTCAGTGAGTCGTAGGTGGGACGCCGCGTGTGCACTTACCAAACTTTATGATGGCCACACTTCCAGCGTGCTGCATGGAGAGTTCCACTGATTTCATTTACCTTGTTTTCCCTGGAAAGAAATTGATTTTAAAGTCTTTGGCAATCAAGGCAGCATTGTGTGGCATCTACATGCGGTATGTGGGCTCTTTGTGGCGGCTCTTTGTGGCGGCACTGCGTGGCGGCACTGTGTGGCGGCGTGCCAGCACCTCTGCTGTGCCGCCGCCCGGCAGGAGGCCACACCACTTTATGCATTGTCTCCTTTTACTTGCAGCTCATCCCAACAGGGGTCGCCAGCCAGCGCAGATAGCATCTTTCTGTCTGGCCCTGTCCTTTGCACATCCTCCTCTCCGTCCTTCCACCTGCATCTCCACATCCTTCACATCCCCAGCGTCCTTCTAGAACATTCCCTCCTTCTCACACAATCACCTTCATGATGGTCTGCAGGCCTCAAGTGCGACATTTACAATACAAAGCCCTCTCAAGTTGTTTTTTTCCCCTGCAGTAATCCACAGGTCGGACGGCAATGTCAGCCATGGTCTGTCAAAAGGTCATCAGAGAGATTTTAGATCAATTCCCAAACCAAATAAAATCAGATTTGAGGAAAAAAAACAGCAGTTTACAAACAAAACAGCTGTTTCCTTACTTCCATAATTTTGTAAAATGATTAAAAAGTGCCCACAGGAATGTTGTCTATCATCCACAGTCTTTATGTAAGAGAAGCACATGCTCTTCTTTTTTTTTCATGCATTCTAATTAGTAAATAAATGAGATCCGTACAATGGAGCCGCTATAGCAGACCTGGGCAAATAAAGGCCCGGGGGCCACATGTGGCCCTTTTGAACTAGACATTCCTAAATTATTTGTTTAGGATGTTTAAGATGTAAAGTGTAGCTGCCATTATGATGTGTAATCATCTTTTTAATCATCCTAAGTCTTCAACTATACTAAGTCTTTACATGCTTGGAATCTGAATCATATACTAGTTACTATGTCATCTAATTACTTACTATGTCATCTAATTACTTACTATGTCATCTAATTACTTACTATGTCATCTAATTACTTACTATGTCATCTAATTACTTACTATGTCATCTAATTACTTACTATGGTCATCTAATTACTTACTATGTCATCTAATTACTTACTATGTCATCTAATTACTATGCTCATCTAATGTGTTACTATGGTCATGTAATGTGTTACTATGGTCATGTAATGTGTTACTATGGTCATGTAAGTAGTTACTATGGTCATGTAATGTGTTACTATGGTCATGTAAGTAGTTACTATGGTCATGTAAGTAGTTACTATGGTGATGTAAGTAGTTACTATGGTGATGTAAGTAGTTACTATGGTGATGTAAGTAGTTACTATGGTCATGTAAGTAGTTATTATGGTCATGTAAGTAGTTACTATGGTCATGTAAGTAGTTACTATGGTGATGTAAGTAGTTACTATGGTCATGTAAGTAGTTACTATGGTCATGTAAGTAGTTACTATGGTCATGTAAGTAGTTACTACGGTGATGTAAGTAGTTACTATGGTGATGTAAGTAGTTACTATGGTCATGTAAGTAGTTATTATGGTCATGTAAGTAGTTACTATGGTCATCTAATGAGTTACTATGGTCATGTAAGTAGTTACTATGGTCATGTAAGTAGTTATTATGGTCATGTAAGTAGTTACTATGGTGATGTAAGGAGTTACTATGGTCATGTAATGTGTTACTATGGTCATGTAAGTAGTTACGATGGTGATGTAAGTAGTTACTACGGTCATGTAAGTAGTTACTATGGTCATGTAAGTAGTTACTATGGTCATGTAAGTAGTTACTATGGTCATGTAAGTAGTTACTATGGTCATGTAAGTAGTTACTATGGTCATGTAAGTAGTTACTACGGTGATGTAAGTAGTTACTATGGTGATGTAAGTAGTTACTATGGTCATGTAAGTAGTTATTATGGTCATGTAAGTAGTTACTATGGTCATCTAATGAGTTACTATGGTCATGTAAGTAGTTACTATGGTCATGTAAGTAGTTATTATGGTCATGTAAGTAGTTACTATGGTGATGTAAGGAGTTACTATGGTCATGTAATGTGTTACTATGGTCATGTAAGTAGTTACGATGGTGATGTAAGTAGTTACTACGGTCATGTAAGTAGTTACGATGGTGATGTAAGTAGTTACTACGGTCATGTAAGTAGTTACTATGGTGATGTAAGTAGTTACTATGGTCATGTAAGTAGTTATTATGGTCATGTAAGTAGTTACTATGGTCATGTAAGTAGTTACTATGGTCATCTAATGAGTTACTATGGTCATGTAATGTGTTACTATGGTGATGTAAGTAGTTACTATGGTCATGTAAGTAGTTATTATGGTCATGTAAGTAGTTACTATGGTCATGTAAGTAGTTACTATGGTCATCTAATGAGTTACTATGGTCATGTAAGTAGTTACTATGGTCATGTAAGTAGTTACTATGGTCATGTAAGTAGTTACTATGGTCATGTAAGTAGTTATTATGGTCATGTAAGTAGTTACTATGGTCATGTAATGTGTTACTATGGTCATGTAAGTAGTTACGATGGTGATGTAAGTAGTTACTATGGTCATGTAAGTAGTTACTATGGCCATGTAAGTAGTTACTATGGTCATGTAAGTAGTTACTATGGTCATGTAAGTAGTTACTATGGTCATGTAAGTAGTTATTATGGTCATGTAAGTAGTTACTATGGTCATGTAAGTAGTTACTACGGTCATGTAAGTAGTTACTATGGTCATGTAAGTAGTTACTATGGTCATGTAAGTAGTTACTATGGTCATGTAAGTAGTTACTATGGTCATGTAAGTAGTTACTATGGTCATGTAAGTAGTTACTACGGTGATGTAAGTAGTTACTATGGTGATGTAAGTAGTTACTATGGTCATGTAAGTAGTTATTATGGTCATGTAAGTAGTTACTATGGTCATCTAATGAGTTACTATGGTCATGTAAGTAGTTACTATGGTCATGTAAGTAGTTATTATGGTCATGTAAGTAGTTACTATGGTGATGTAAGGAGTTACTATGGTCATGTAATGTGTTACTATGGTCATGTAAGTAGTTACGATGGTGATGTAAGTAGTTACTACGGTCATGTAAGTAGTTACGATGGTGATGTAAGTAGTTACTACGGTCATGTAAGTAGTTACTATGGTGATGTAAGTAGTTACTATGGTCATGTAAGTAGTTATTATGGTCATGTAAGTAGTTACTATGGTCATGTAAGTAGTTACTATGGTCATCTAATGAGTTACTATGGTCATGTAATGTGTTACTATGGTGATGTAAGTAGTTACTATGGTCATGTAAGTAGTTATTATGGTCATGTAAGTAGTTACTATGGTCATGTAAGTAGTTACTATGGTCATCTAATGAGTTACTATGGTCATGTAAGTAGTTACTATGGTCATGTAAGTAGTTACTATGGTCATGTAAGTAGTTACTATGGTCATGTAAGTAGTTATTATGGTCATGTAAGTAGTTACTATGGTCATGTAATGTGTTACTATGGTCATGTAAGTAGTTACGATGGTGATGTAAGTAGTTACTATGGTCATGTAAGTAGTTACTATGGCCATGTAAGTAGTTACTATGGTCATGTAATGTGTTACTATGGTGATGTAAGTAGTTACTATGGTGATGTAAGTAGTTACTATGGTAATGTAATTAGTTACTATGGTGATGTAAGTAGTTACTATGGTGATGTAAGTAGTTACTATGGTGATGTAAGTAGTTACTATGGTCATGTAAGTAGTTACTATGGTCATGTAATGAGTTACTATGGTCATGTAATGTGTTACTATGGTGATGTAAGTAGTTACTATGGTCATGTAAGTAGTTACTATGGTCATGTAAGTAGTTATTATGGTCATGTAAGTAGTTACTATGGTCATGTAAGTAGTTACTATGGTCATCTAATGAGTTACTATGGTCATGTAATGAGTTACTATGGTCATGTAAGTAGTTACTATGGTCATGTAAGTAGTTACTATGGTGATGTAAGGAGTTACTATGGTCATGTAATGTGTTACTATGGTCATGTAAGTAGTTACGATGGTGATGTAAGTAGTTACTATGGTCATGTAAGTAGTTACTATGGTCATGTAAGTAGTTACTATGGTCATGTAATGTGTTACTATGGTGATGTAAGTAGTTACTATGGTCATGTAAGTAGTTATTATGGCCATGTAAGTAGTTACTATGGTCATCTAATGAGTTACTATGGTCATGTAAGTAGTTACTATGGTCATGTAAGTAGTTACTATGGTCATGTAAGTAGTTACTATGGTGATGTAAGTAGTTACTATGGTGATGTAAGTAGTTACTATGGTGATATAAGTAGTTACTGTGGTCATGTAAGTAGTTACTATGGTCATGTAAGTAGTTACTATGGTCATGTAAGTAGTTACTCTGGTGATGTAAGTAGTTACTATGGTCATGTAAGTAGTTACTATGGTCATGTAAGTAGTTACTATGGTCATGTAATGAGTTACTATGGTCATGTAATGTGTTACTATGGTGATGTAAGTAGTTACTATGGTCATGTAAGTAGTTACTATGGTCATGTAAGTAGTTATTATGGTCATGTAAGTAGTTACTATGGTCATGTAAGTAGTTACTATGGTCATCTAATGAGTTACTATGGTCATGTAATGAGTTACTATGGTCATGTAAGTAGTTACTATGGTCATGTAAGTAGTTACTATGGTGATGTAAGGAGTTACTATGGTCATGTAATGTGTTACTATGGTCATGTAAGTAGTTACGATGGTGATGTAAGTAGTTACTATGGTCATGTAAGTAGTTACTATGGTCATGTAAGTAGTTACTATGGTCATGTAATGTGTTACTATGGTGATGTAAGTAGTTACTATGGTCATGTAAGTAGTTATTATGGTCATGTAAGTAGTTACTATGGTCATCTAATGAGTTACTATGGTCATGTAAGTAGTTACTATGGTCATGTAAGTAGTTACTATGGTCATGTAAGTAGTTACTATGGTGATGTAAGTAGTTACTATGGTGATGTAAGTAGTTACTATGGTGATATAAGTAGTTACTGTGGTCATGTAAGTAGTTACTATGGTCATGTAAGTAGTTACTATGGTCATGTAAGTAGTTACTCTGGTGATGTAAGTAGTTACTATGGTCATGTAAGTAGTTATTATGGTCATGTAAGTAGTTACTATGGTCATGTAAGTAGTTACTATGGTCATGTAAGTAGTTACGATGGTGATGTAAGTAGTTACTATGGTCAGGTAAGTAGTTATGGTCATGTAAGTAGTTACTATGGTCATGTAAGTAGTTACTATGGTGATGTAAGTAGTTACTATGGTCATGTAAGTAGTTACTATGGTCATGTAAGTAGTTACTCTGGTGATGTAAGTAGTTACTATGGTCATGTAAGTAGTTATTATGGTCATGTAAGTAGTTACTATGGTCATGTAAGTAGTTACTATGGTCATGTAAGTAGTTACGATGGTGATGTAAGTAGTTACTATGGTCAGGTAAGTAGTTATGGTCATGTAAGTAGTTACTATGGTCATGTAAGTAGTTACTATGGTGATGTAAGTAGTTACTATGGTGATGTAAGTAGTTACTATAGTCATGTAAGTAGTTACTATGGTCATGTAAGTAGTTACTATGGTGATGTAAGTAGTTACTATGGTCATGTAAGTAGTTACTATGGTGATGTAAGTAGTTACTATGGTCATGTAAGTAGTTACTATGGTCATGTAAGTAGTTACTATGGTCATGTAAGTAGTTACTATGGTGATGTAAGTAGTTACTATGGTCATGTAAGTAGTTACTATGGTGATGTAAGGAGTTACTATGGTGATGTAAGTAGTTACTATGGTCATGTAAGTAGTTACTATGGTGATGTAAGTAGTTACTATGGTGATGTAAGTCCCAGCAGCTCAGAGGAGGCACCAAGCAGTGTGGGTGGGGAGTGTTTCCACAGAGTGTGAAATGTGGGTGTCAGGGACAGACGTGGAAGGAGATTTTTACAACAAAGTTGTAAAGCTTAGTGATATATCACATATATCACATTGTAGTTTTTTCTTTACCCTTCGCTTTCATATTTTGCTGTTTGTTGCATTTTTGTTGTGTTTGGCTTGATAGTAAAATATGTGGATGGAGAGGGGGTGTGATGTTCATATGTTGTCAATATTCAGTGCTTTATCCTTCATAGTTAATATTGTAAATCCCACATTCTTTATTTTCATGTACATTCTGGCTGTCTCATTCAGTTAAAAATTGTAAAATTCCATTGCAGTTTTTATAACTCATATTTTTAGCATTCAATCAGACATTATTGGGAGGTTTAGTATTAGTGTTCCTAAAAATAGATATACCGGCTCCCACATACATTTTTTTCTCTAAATTTCCTCGCTCCTACATATTCCAAAGTCAACTGGTGGCTTTTTGTCATAAGAAAATGGAAGAATTTGGGAACAACAGCAACTCCAGTAATACCAAAGACTATAAAAATGGGAGCCATTACCTCCCTGCTTGGCACTCAGCATCTAGGGTTGAAATTGGGGGTTGAATCACCAAAAATGATTCCCGGGCACGGCCACTGCTACTGCTCACTGCTCCCCTCACCTCCCAGGGGGTGAAAAAGGGTGATGTGCATACTTGCCAACCTTCAGACCTCCGATTTCAGGAGGTGGAAGGTGAGGGCGTGGTTAAGATGGGAGGAGTATATTTACAGCTACAGTTCACCAAGTCAAGTATTTCATATATAGCTACGATTCACTGAAAGTCAAGTATTTCTTATATATATATATATATATATATATATATATATATATATATATAAGAAATACTTGACTTTCAGTGAATTATAGCTATATATATATATATTTTATTATATATACATATAAACACATATATATATATATATTATATATATATATATATATATATATATATATATGTAATATGGTCATCTAATGAGTTACTATGGTCATGTGTGTGTGTGTATATGTATATATATATATATATATATATATATATATATATATACATATAAAGAAATACTTGAATTTCAGTGTTCATTTATATACACATATACACACACATAACACACATCTACTCATAGTTGAGTTAAGGGTTGAATTGTCCATCCTTGTTCTATTCTCTGTCACTATTTTTTAACCCTATGCTTGTACAGTAGATGACAGTATTGTCCTGTTTAAGAGTGTCACAACATTGCTGTTTACGGTAGACAAAAACGTGACTGCTGTTGTTGTGTGTTGTTGCCGTGCTGGGAGGACGTTAATGAAACTGCCCAACAATAAACCCACATGAGAAATCAAGAACTTGCCCTCGATCATTCTACAGTTATAACGTCATTGGGCAGACATGCTGTTTATATCGTGGGAAAGCGGACGTGAAAACAGGCTGTCCTTACTCAGGTCCGCATGGAGCTGGAGGGGGCGTGGCCTCCAGCTCTGCCTGAATTTCGGGAGAAAATTTGTCCCGGGAGGTTTTCACTAGAGGCGCTGAATTTCGGGAGTCTCGTGGAAAATCCGTGAGGGTTGGCAAGTATGATGTGTCAAATGCAGAGAATCATTTGGCCACACTAAAGTGAGTGTGAGACAATCATTGGAACTTGAACTTGAACTTTAAAGTTAAACAGGTCCTGGTCTAGAAAAGTGATTGTTTCCATCACTTTTGGTCCCTGGAGTCACACGCCTATGCCTACAATTGAGCGAGACTTCACTCATGCACGACAGATCAAGTATGAATCATTCCAGAAAGCTCGGACTCAGACTGCCGGTGGTGGCGAGAGAAGCAAGAGATAGAGGAGGAGGAATGTTTACCCTAGGGCCGGTGCCGCCGGTTAGCCGCCGCTTTAGCACCCCCTCCCTGGCTTTTCAATTCCAGCCAGACCGCGGGGCCCGGCTCCTGACTGCGGAGGCAGGACTATCGGGGATCAATGCGTCCTGAGTGAAATGTCAACTGCGGAGCTGCGACGCGTCAGCCTGTGCGGGACTTGTAATGGCTATTGATCCGCCAGCGTGCTTAACACCGAGTCGGGGCCGCCACAAAGCGAGGCAGCTGCAGGGTTAGATGTATGCATGGGAGGAGAGACAACCCAGAAGATAGAAAAGAAAAGAGGGCGCCTCGCATCCCTCCCTCTCTGGCAACAGATTGATCTTCCTCTTCCTGCTGATTCTGGCTGGCTCTGTCATTATCTTACTCTGTCATTAGAGGCTCCATTGACAGCCCGGCTCTGTGTGTGTCACTCTATTGAGACAGCCACACTTTTCCCAGACACTCTTCTCTACATTTATTAAAATCTCTGACAGCCCAGTCCTGGCTTGCTCCACGCTCTTGTCTTTGTCAGACACGTCCACCGCTGCCTCTGGATGCTCATGTCAGCCAGGTCCAGCTGCTTCCTGCCGCCTTACCCTCGCCCTTTTTACACCAACCTTATATTTATGTTCATGTACAAAAGCCCAAAAGCAGTCAAGTTGTCACCTTGGTAAATAAAAAGAGAATACAACAAATCCTTTACGACTTATATTCAATTGAATAGACTGCAAAGACAAGATATTTAACGTTCCCACTGGAAAACTTGGTTATTTTTTGCAAATATTAGCTCATTTGGAATTTGATGCCTGCAACATGTTTCAAAAAAGCTGGCACAAGTGGCAAAAAAGAGTGATAAAGTTGAGGACTGCTCATCAAACACTTATTTGGAACATCCCACTGTTTGGAACAGGTGGGTGCCATGATTGGCTATAAAAGCAGCTTCCATGAAATGCCTTTTAATACAGTCGTCCCCAACCACCGGGCCGCAGAAGAATTTTTAATTTTTTTTAAATCAACATAAAAAACACAAGATACACTTACAATTAGTGCACAAACCACCCAAAAACTCCCTTTTTCGTGACAATTTTTTTTTGGAATATATAAAAAATTTAACCCCCCCAGGATCACAGCATGTTTGCATTTCAGCATTTATTTTACATTAATGTTAGCAAATCATTTTTTCCCCCAAAAATAGGGAGTTTTGTTTTACCAAAAAACACAGAATGTACAAAAGCAGTCAAGTTGTCACCTTGGTAAATAAAAAGAGAAAACAACGAATCCTTTTCAACTTATATTCAATTAAATAGACTGCAAAGACAAGATATTTCATCTTCACACTGAGACACTTTGGTATTTTTTGCAAATATTAGCTTATTTCGAATTTGATGCCTGCAACATGTTTCAAAAAAGCTGGCACAAGTGGCAAAAAAGAGTGATAAAGTTGAGGACTGCTCATCAAACACTTATTTGGAACATCCCACTGTTTGGAACAGGTGGGTGCCATGATTGGCTATAAAAGCAGCTTCCATGAAATGTCTTTTAACACAGTAGTCCCCAACCACCGGGCCGCAGAAGAATCTTTTGTTTTTTTTAAATCAACATAAAAAACACAAGATACACTTACAATTAGTGCACAACCCCCCCCCAAAAAACCTCCCTTTTTCGTGACAAAATTTTTTTTTTTAGATATATAAAAATATAGTAAATATAGTAGATATAGTAAAATGTAACCCCCCCTCCCAGGATCTCAGCATGTTTGCATTTCAGCATTTATTTTACATTAATGTTAGCAAATAATTTTTTTCCCCAAAAATAGGGAGTTTTGTTTGACAAAAAAACACAGAATGCACAAAAGCAGTGAAGTTGTCAGCTTGTGTTAATGCTAAATAAAAAGAGACTACAACAAATCCTTTTCAACTTATATTCAATTGAATGGACTGCAAAGACAAGATATTTCATCTTCACACTGAGAAACTTTGGTATTTTTTGCAAATATTAGCTCATTTGGAATTTGATGCCTGCAACATGTTTCAAAAAAGCTGGCACAAGTGGCAAAAAAGAGTGATAAAGTTGAGGACTGCTCATCAAACACTTATTTGGAACATCCCACTGTTTGGAACAGGTGGGTGCCATGATTGGCTATAAAAGCAGCTTCCATGAAATGCCTTTTAATACAGTCGTCCCCAACCACCGGGCCGCAGAAGAATTTTTTGTTTTTTTTAAATCAACATAAAAAACACAAGATACACTTACAATTAGTGCACAACCCCCCCCAAAAAAACTCCCTTTTTCGTGACATTTTTTTTTTAAATATATAAAAAAATTTAACCCCCCTCCTCCCAGGCTCTCAGCATGTTTGCATTTCAGCATTTATTTTACATTAATGTTAGCAAATCATTTTTTTCCCCAAAAATAGGGAGTTTTGTTTGACAAAAAAACACAGAATGCACAAAAGCAGTGAAGTTGTCAGCTTGTGTAAATGCTAAATAAAAAGAGACTACAACAAATCCTTTTCAACTTATATTCAATTGAATAGACTGCAAAGACAAGATATTTCCTCTTCACACTGAGAAACTTTGGTATTTTTTGCAAATATTAGCTCATTTGGAATTTGATGCCTGCAACATGTTTCAAAAAAGCTGGCACAAGTGGCAAAAAAGAGTGATAAAGTTGAGGACTGCTCATCAAACACTTATTTGGAACATCCCACTGTTTGGAACAGGTGGGTGCCATGATTGGCTATAAAAGCAGCTTCCATGAAATGTCTTTTAATACAGTCGTCCCCAACCACCGGGCCGCAGAATAATTTTTTAATTGTTTTAAATCAACATAAAAAACACAAGATACACTTACAATTAGTGCTCAAACCCCAAAAAACTCCCTTTTTCGTGACAAAAAAAATATCTAAAAATGTTAAAAGCATCTTCCGTGAAAAGTCTTTTAAAGCAGTACAACTACAGAAGATCTCAGCATGTTTGCAATTCAGCATTTATTTTTGGCAAACATTTTTAGAATATTTTTGTTTTTTCAAAAACAGGGAGTTTTGTTTCACAAAAAACACATGGAATTCACCCCGAGGCGGTATAGCTTGGTTGGTAGCGTGGCCGTGCCTGCAACTTGAGGGTTCCGGGTTCGATCCCTGCTTCCACCATCCTAGTCACTGCCGTTGTGTCCTTGGGCAAGACACTTGACCCACCTGCTCCCAGTTCCACCTGCACTGCTTTAAATGGAACTTACATATTGGCTTTTACTATGTAAAATAACTTTGCGTCACCAGAGAAAAGCGCTATATAAAATAATTCAATTCAATTTAAAGAAGATGTGTTATTTCTTGCTGCCGTGCACCGTGGGGGGGAGGGGGGGTCAGTCAGCTGCCGTTGTGTGTCTTCATCAACAAGACTGCACAGTTTGGGCAGGTGGGACCGGGCGGGTGGTGCAGCGGGAGGCCGGGGTTGGGGCTCGCAGCACATAGGCCTGTTCAATGGGACGGAAGATATTGGGGGTTTGTGGTGAAGCTGATGACATGGTGTGTGTGACACACACTCATCTTTGGAGCGCCATGGCTGGCATGTCGAGCAGGGGTCAGTCAGCCAGTGACGTGCTGAGGCACTGTCTTACCTGCCACCAGGTGGCTTAACCATGAAATGTTCCAAAACAAAGTAATTAAATATAAGTTTTAATATTTCTCTTTCAGTTTATGCTTTCTATATGATTTTAGTGTGGTTCCTGTATATTTTTATCATTTTCACGGTCAAAATCGCGGAAATTCCATGTTTCCTGATCTAAACAATGCAGCAGATGAGAAGTGAGGCAGACACAGGCGGTGCCTCCACAGTGATGGAGATAGATATCTTTTTAAATCCTAGTCATATTTTAGAATAACTAAATATGGGCCATGCATAGGGCTTCACAGTGGCAGAGGGGTTAGTGCGTCTGCCTCACAATACGAAGTTCCTGCAGTGCTGGGTTCAAATCCAGGCTCGGGATCTTTCTGTGTGGAGTTTGCATGTTCTCCCCGTGAACGCGTGGGTTCCCTCCGGGTACTCCGGCTTCCTCCCACTTCCAAAGACATGCACCTGGGGATAGGTTGATTGGCAACACTAAATGGTCCCTAGTGTGTGAATGTGAGTGTGAATGTTGTCTGTCTATCTGTGTTGGCCCTGCGATGAGGTGGCGACTTGTCCAGGGTGTATCCCGCCTTCCGCCCGATTGTAGCTGAGATAGGCGCCAGCGCCCCCCGCCACCCCAAAAGGAATAAGCGTTAGAAAATGGATGGATGGATGGATGGATGGGCCATGCATAGGCCTTGAAAGTTGGGATGTAGCGAGAAGTCATAACACTCTTTTTATCTCAACTGTCCCAGGCTAGGAGGAGGGTGGGAGGAGAAGGAGGGGGGCGGGTGAGAGGGAGGAAGAGAGGAAAACCTCCGTAGTCGAGTCAGATCAATTTGGTCAATACGAGTGAAAGGTTGTTGTATCTTGATTGGTCTCCCAAAGCTTTGGTAATAAAATATCAAAATGAGCAACTCTGGCTGGGATTCATTTATAACCAGCTTATGTGTCATCTAACGGATCTGGGGGGTGACCGGAAGAAGACTGGGTCCAAACACAACAACGGCTACACACAGTGTGTATTGAGCGTGTGCGTGCGAGTGGGCGCATGCTTGTTGCCACGTGGAAAAAGCAGGTTTTGAGGCAGCGAGTACCTCTGCAAAAAAAAATAAAAGTTTATGAGTTCGAACATCAAATACGTTGTCTTTGTAGCATATTCAACTGAATATGGCTTGAAAAGGATTTGCAAATCATTGTATTCTGTTTATATTTACATCTAACACAATTTCCCAACTCATATGGAAACAGGGTTTGTAATACGGGGAGCAGTTTTCTGGCGAGATGTGTCCCACTTCCACGCCATTTAAAGGCCTACTGAAAGCCACTACTAGCGACCACGCAGTCTGATAGTTTATATATCAATGATGAAATATTAACATTGCAACACATGACAATACGGCCACTTTAGTTTACTGAATTACAATTATTTTAACTTCCCACAGAGTTTCCTGTTGAAAACGTCGCCGAATGATGACGTGTGTTTGTGACATTATTGGTTGGAGGGGACATATTAGCCCAGCACCACTTGCAGCTAAAAGTTGTCTCTTCTCATCGCATAATTCCACAGTATTCTGGACATCTGTGTTGCTAAATCTTTTGCAATTTGTTCAATTAATAATTGAGACATCAGAGTAGAAAGATGAAGGTGGGAAGCTTTAGCCTTTAGCCACACAAACACACGGTGATTCCTTGTTTAAAATTCCCGGAGGTGAAGCTTTACTATGGATCAGAGCGGTCAAGCGAACATGGATCCCGACCAAATGTCAACCGGCAGTTTTCGGTGAGAAAATAGTGTAAATAGGTCACCTCTTACCGGAGATCAGCCGAGCCAGCGTCCTCCTGCAGCTGCCGGGACTTCTCTCAGAGACTCTGGCGTCAAAACACCCGTGGCCAGACCCCTCCGACTATCAATCAATGTTTATTTATATAGCCCCAAGTCACAAATGTCTCAAAGGGCTGCACAAATCATTACGACTACAACATCCTCGGAAGAACCCACAAAAGGGCAAGGAAAACTCACACCCAGTGGGCAGGGAGAATTCACATCCAGTGGGACGCCAGTGACAATGCTGACTATGAGAAACCTTGGAGAGGACCTCAGATGTGGGCAACCCCCCCCCCCCCCCCCCTCTAGGGGACCGAAAGCAATGGATGTCGAGCGGGTCTAACATGATACTGTGAAAGTTCAATCCATAGTGGCTCCAACACAGCCGCGAGAGTTCAGTTCAAAGTGGATCCAAGACAGCAGCGAGAGTCCCGTCCACAGGAAACCATCTCAAGCGGAGGCGGATCAGCAGCGTAGAGATGTCCCCAACCAATACACAGGCGAGCGGTCCATCCTGGGTCTCGACTCTGGACAGCCAGTACTTCATCCATGGTCATCGGACCGGACCCCCTCCACAAGACATAGGAGAAAAAAGAAAAGAAGCGGCAGATCAACTGGTCTAAAAAGGAGGTCTATTTAAAGGCTAGAGTATACAGATGAGTTTTAAGGTGAGACTTAAGGTACTATTTAGGTACTATTTAACTCACTAAAACACTAGCAACACAATAGAAAGATAAGAGATTTCCCAGAATTATCCTAATAAATGTGTCTAAAAACATCTAAATCGCTCCCAATGCAATCGCCTTTTTTTTCAACTATATTTTTTATTTTATTTTTTCCAGTCCTTCACTCTAAATTTCCTCATCCAGAAATATTTCATCCTCACTCAAATTGCATAGGGAAATTGTCGCTTTTTGGTCCGAATAGCTCTTGATGCTGGAGGCTCTCATTATAAACAATGTGAGGATGTGAGGAGCCCTCACACCGGTGATGTCATCGTCTGCTACTTCCGGTACAGGCAAGGCTTTTTTATTAGCGACCAAAAGTTGCAAACTTTATCGTGTCTACTAAATCCTTTCAGCAAAAATATGGCAATATGGCGAAATGATCAAGTATGACACATAGAATGGACCTGCTGTCCCCGTTTAAATAAGAAAATATAATTTCAGTAGGCCTTTAATGCAGCGTGGCGCTGGAGAAAAGTCTGGCTTCAACATAAACATTCAAAGTGATTTCTCAAGCCTCCTGTCGGAGTGGCGAGGGACATGTCAGTCCTCCCGCCCGGGAGAGAGGCTAATTATCCTTTTCCTGTCAGAGAACAACAAATGATAGCTAAGGATAAGAAGGGGGGGTTGATGCATTTTCCAAAGGCTGAAATTTTCAAAAGGAATTTAATTTTCCGGCAGCTGAATGCGCGTCTACTTTCATCCCGCGTTTGTTTTTTCTCTCTTAGTGGTCATTTTCATCCAGCTATTTGTTTGTGTCTGCCGGCTTCTGAGGGTGCATTTATCAGGCCCCCCCCCCCCCCAACCTATTTATAGGCCCCTCACTTTCTTGCAGTCATCTTCTCCCCCCTTTCTTTCTGTTGTGACTATTTCAACCGATTACACATTGTCCGAGTAATTTCCCTTTCAGCATCTGTTTTTTTTACCTTTCACATAAAGAAGTGAATGGGGGAAATTATCACAATTACTCCTATAATTGAGTCGCCTTTGTAGCAAGTGCAGCTTCAGCAGACCCTTTTTTTTCTTTTTTCCCTCCCTCAGCCAAAATGCTTTCATTATATGGCTTTTTCATATTCCCTGACACGGGGCTGTGCTGAGAGTCTGGCGCGTGGAGGAGATACAGAATGAACACAGCGAATCATTAAGGTCACAGTATGAATAATTACGGCGGCTGTGGAAAGAGCGTGGACGGCCTCCTTTCTCCCCCCCGAGCGCGCACGCAACGTCCGTGGCTTTTAGTCACAAAGAACTTTGTTGCAAATGGAGCTTCCATCTTCTACTTATACAAAGACGAGAGGGGGAGAGCAAGACTTGTATCAACATGACAATTTTCCATCATTAGGCCTAATGACAGGCACAGACCCGGGGGAAGGGGGGGGGGGGTCAAGGGGTGCAGCCAAAGGAGAGGTGCATTCAGGTGTTGCCTGAGTGCTGACCCCCTTCCTGTCTTTGTCGGAGACTTAACTCTTAACAAAAACTCAAAAGGGCCGTCGGCGCCTGGAGGTGGCAGCTGAATGTCAAGCAGGCCGGCCCTCCGCGGACAATCGGCCTTAATTGGCAAATTTGCATGTCGCGGCCGGCTAATTCAGAAGGGGAGACGTGGAAAACAACAAGTTAACTCGCAAAAAAGTATGGCACTAACTAGACATGTCCGATAATCATACTTGCCAACCCTCCCGGATTTTCCGGGAGACTCCCGAAATTCAGCGCCTCTCCCGAAAACCTCCCGGGACAAATTGTCTCCCGAAAATCGCCCCATATTCAGGCAAAGCTGGAGGCCACGCCCCCTCCAGCTCCATGCGGACCTGAGTGAGGACAGCCTGTTTTCACATCCTCTTTCCCACAATATAAACAACATGTCTGCCCAATGATCGAGGGCGAGTTCTTGGTTTCTTATCTGGGTTTATTGTTAAGCAGTTTCATTAACGTCCTCCCAGCGCGGTAACAACACACAACAACAGCAGTCACGTTTACCGTAAAGCAGTTCGTCTGCCGTAAACAGCAATGTTGTGACACTCTTAAACAGGACAATACTGCCATCTACTGTACATGCATATGTGACCATAACATCTACGGCTTTTAGAGAGTGCATTGCACAACTGTGCACACAACAAGGAGACGAAGCGGAAGAACGAGGAAGATACAGCCGTGGCGACGCCGACGACGAGTAAAATGAAGAAATTGATTGATTGATTGATTTTGATTGATACTTTTATTAGTAGATTGCACAGTACAGTACATATTCTGTACAATTGACCACTAAATGGTAACACCCCAATAAGTTTTTCAACTTGTTTAAGTCGGGGTCCACGTTAATCAATTCATGGTAATGAAATATTATATGCTTGTAAGTCGCAAGCCGTTCCTGCAATTGGACCTTGATAGCCTCCGGGAAGACGTAGTGGACTACCAAGTGCTTGGCAGTGAAGATCTTCCTCAGGAAGCAAAGATTGACCGGTTTTGGGCCATTTTAGAGAGAGATGGAAGATTCCAGACTCTAGTGCATTTGATGAAAGCACTTTTGTGCGTGCCACACGGCAATGGATCATCAGAGAGGGTGTTCAGCATGGTTAGAAAAATAGTGACAGAGAATAGAACAAGGATCGACAATTCAACCCTTAACTCAACAATGAGTCGATGAGTGTTATGCGTGTGTATGTGTGTAAATAAATGAACACTGAAATTCAGGTATTTCTCTTGTTTACAGTATCTATATGTATATATATATATATATATACATATGTGTGTGTGTGTATATATATATATATATAATAAAATATATATATATGTATAGCTAGAATTCACTGAAAGTCAAGTATTTCTTATATATATGTATATATATGACTTGACTTGGTGAATTCTAGCTGTGAATATACTCCTCCCCTCTTAACCACGCCCCCCCAACCGCGCCCCCCTCCCCCATCACCACCACCACACCTCCCGAAATTGAAGTCGCAAAGTGAAATTATTTTTTTCAACATGCCTCAAAACAGCATTCTGGAATTTGGGACATGCTCACCCTGAGAGAGCATGAGGAGGTTGAGGTGGGCGGGGTTTGGGGGGAGGAAGAGTTAGTGCTGCAAGGGCTTCTGGGTATTTGTTCCGTTGTGTTTATTTTGTGTTACAGTGCGGATGTTCTCCCAAAATGTGTTTACCATTCTTGTTTGGCGTGGGTTCACAGTGTGGCGCATATTTGTAACAATATTAAAGTCGTTTACACGGCCACCCTCAGTGTGACCTGTATGGCTGTTGACCAAGTATGCGTTGCATTCACTTGTGTTTGTGAATAGCCGTGGATATTATGTGATTGGGCTCTGTACTTCTCCCTATATCCATGTACACAGCAGCGTTTTAAAAAGTCATAAATGTTACTTTTTCAAAGCCATTTCCATTTTTTTGATCCATTTTCTACCGCTTATTCCCTTTGGGCTTGCGGGGGGCGCTGGTGCCTATATCAGCTACAATCGGGCGGAAGGCGGGGTACAACCTGGACAAGTCGCCACCTCATCGCAGGGCCAACACAGATAGACAGACAACATTCACACACTAGGGACCATTTAGTGTTGCCAATCAACCTATCCCCAGGTGTATGTCTTTGGAGGTGGGAGGGGCCTATCCCCAGGTGCATGTCTTTGGAGGTGGGAGGGCCCTATTCCCAGGTGCATGTCTTTGCAGGTGGGAGGGGCCTATTCCCAGGTGCATGTCTTTGGAGATGGGAGGGGCCTATTCCCAGGTGCATGTCTTTGCAGGTGGGAGGGGCCTATCCCCAGGTGCATGTCTTTGGAGGTGGGAGGGGCCTAACCCCAGGTGCATGTCTTTGGAGGTGGGAGGGGCCTATCCCCAGGTGCATGTCTTTTTCAGGTGGGAGGGGCCTATCCCCCGATGCATGTCTTTGGAGGTGGGAGGGGCCTATCCCCAGGTGCATGTCTTTGGAGGTGGGAGGGGCCTATCCCCAGGTGCATGCCTTTGGAGGTGGGAGGGGCCTATCCCCAGGTGCATGCCTTTGGAGGTGGGAGGGGCCTATCCCCAGGTGCATGTCTTTGGAGGTGGGAGGGGCCTATCCCCAGGTGCATGTCTTTGGAGGTGGGAGGGGCCTATCCCCAGGTGCATATCTTTGGAGGTGGGAGGAAGCCACATTCACGGGGAGAACATGCAAACGCCACACAGAAAGATCCCGAGCCCGGGTTTGAACCCTGACTACTCAGGAACTTCGTATTGTGAGGCAGACGCACTAACCCCTTTTCCACCGTGCTGCCCTGTTAAAATACCGAAAATGCATATTTTTGATTTTTTTTTTTTTTTTTTTTTAGCATTTTCTATCTTTGTCCTTATTTGTACATAGTTGTGTACATTTTATTGTCATATTTGTAGTATATCTTTGAAGGTGTCTAAATGCTGCAGGAAATTGGACTATTTGTTTAGCATTCCAAGCAAGAAGCCAGGCGGTCGGTCGGCTGTCCAAATGTTTTCTGCAGCATCAGTCCCAATGTAGGAGCTCAAATGTGTCTTGTTTCATTTTACAGTTAAGTTGAATTAAGTAAAAAGCTATATTTTTCAAACTCCTTCCTCCCCCACACCTCACTTGGGTAATTGGTCATTTTGCAGCCAATTTCAGGCATCCAGGATGTCGGCTGCCTTGTGGCCTGACCCCCGCTGCTGCTGTAATGGGGAAGCCATTTCTCCCAGTTGGCTGGAGGCCTCTGCACGCTCCTGACCTGCAGCCTCGGGAGCGCGGGGCCGCTCTCAATGGCAACATGAATAGAACGGGGGCCGCTCTCAATGGCAACATGAATAGAACGGGGGCCGCTCTCAATGGCAACATGAATAGAACGGGGGCCGTTCTCAATGGCAACATGAATAGAACGGGGGCCGCTCTCAATGGCAACATGAATAGAACGGGGGCCGCTCTCAATGGCAACATGAATAGAACGGGGGCCGCTCTCAATGGCAACATGAATAGAACGGGGGCCGCGCTCAATGGCAACATGAATAGAACGGGGGCCGCTCTCAATGGCAACATGAATAGAACGGGGGCCGCTCTCAATGGCAACATGAATAGAACGGGGGCCGCTCTCAATGGCAACATGAATAGAACGGGGGCCGCTCTCAATGGCAACATGAATAGAACGGGGGCCGCTCTCAATGGCAACATGAATAGAACGGGGGCCACTCTCAATGGCAACGTGAATAGAACGGGGGCCGCTCTCAATGGCAACATGAATAGAACGGAGGCCGCTCTCAATGGCAACGTGAATAGAACGGGGGCCGCTCTCAATGGCAACGTGAATAGAACGGGGGCCGCTCTCAATGGCAACGTGAATAGAACGGGGGCCGCTCTCAATGGCAACGTGAATAGAACGGGGGCCGCTCTCAATGGCAACATGAATAGAACGGGGGCCGCTCTCAATGGCAACGTGAATAGAACGGGGGCCGCTCTCAATGGCAACGTGAATAGAACGGGGGCCGCTCTCAATGGCAACATGAATAGAACGGGGGCCGCTCTCAATGGCAACATGAATAGAACGGGGGCCGCTCTCAATGGCAACATGAATAGAACGGGGGCCGCTCTCAATGGCAACATGAATAGAACGAGGCAGAGGCGGGGGCGGTGAAGCCGGAATAGGACTTTAGCCCCTTTTTGAAAGCATAAAGACACTTAGAAGTACAGAAGGTGGATTGAAAGTAGGACAAAGGATGACAAAACAATATCATCATCATGTTGTTATCTTATTTTCATTTGTTATGCTCTCCTGCCGGCGGTGCTTGTCTTTATCCTGAGATGAATCATCCCTGAGAAGGAAAGTGTAAACAAATGATCTCGTGTTTTCAGTCAAGAACATCTCCAAATTCAACACAAAAACGTTCTTATAGTAATACTTTATCTCAGAACTGGGCAAGTATTTTGACAATGTGTATATTTGTATAAATAATATATACAATGTGGAAGTCTCTGAGTGTGGGAGGGTTCTCCTGGTGCCGACAGATCTTTTGTGAGCCCAGTAAACAAGTCTTTTATTTCTCATACACAAGTATGGTGTGCTGTCCAGCAATATATATTTAAGACTTTTCAGTCCGGCCTGTCTCTGTTCATGCTCTCTCTCTCTCACACTGTCTCCAAATCCAACAATGCGTCTCAGTCCGGCTGCTGCTAATAAAGGCGACAGGTGATTAGATCTAACCCGTCCCAGCTGGGCAATCCACTCACCTGCCGCTGGCTTCGAGGCCGGTCCTTACACACTAGGGGTGTGGGAAAAAATCGATTCGGATTTGAATCGCGATTCTCATGTTGTGTGATTCCGATTCTCATTTACAATTTTTGGGGGGGGGATTTTTTTTATCAATCCAACAAAACAATACACAGCAATACCATAACAATGCAATCCAATTCCAAAACCAAACCTGACCCAGCAACACTCAGAACTGCAATAAACAGAGCAATTGAGGAGACAAACAGGACACAGAACAAACCAAAAGTAGTGAAACAAAAATGAATATTATCAACAACAGTATCAATATTAGTTATCATTTAAAAAATCCCTCATTGACATTATCATTAGACATTAAAAAAAAGAACAATAGTGTCACAGTGGCTTACACTTGCATGGCATCTCATAAGCTTGACAACACACTGTGTCCAATGTTTGCACAAAGATAAAATAAGTCATATTTTTGGTTTGTTTAATAGCCAGCCAGCCATTTTCTACCGCTTATTCCCTTTCGGGGTCGCGGGGGGCGCTGGCGCCTATCTCAGCTGATGAGGTGGCGACTTGTCCAGGGTGTACCCCGCCTTCCGCCCGATTGTAGCTGAGGTTTGTTTAATAGTTAAAACAAATTTACATTATTGCAACCAGTTGATAAAACATTGTCCTTTATAATTATAAAAGTTTTTTACAAAAATGTACTACTCTGCTAGCTTGTCAGCAGACTGGGGTAGATCCTGCTGAAATCCTATGTATTGAATGAATACAGAATCCTTTTAAATCGGGGAAAAATCGTTTTTGTGTTGAATTGAAAAAAAAAATTGATTTTGAATCGAATCGTGACCCCAATAATCGTTTTTGAATCGATCGTGGGACACCCAAAGATTCGCAGCCCTATTGCACACCTCGTTCCACGGCAGGCCCACAGACCACACCCCCCTCCACATACACATTTAGCTGTAAAAATGTGTTGTACAATATGTGTATTTGGGTCCTTTTTTTTTTTTAGTAACACTAGTACTAAAAGTCACAATGAATTCTAAAAATAGACCACCTAAAAAAAATCTGAATGGAATTTTACAGTTTTTTACTGAATGGGACACCCAAAATATACATGAAAATGGGATTTACAATATTAACTATGAAGTATAAAACACTGAATATTAACAACATCTTTTACTTCTCAGAGCAGCTCCTCCATAGTCGTGTATCTTTTACAATCAAGCAAAACAAAACAAAAATGTGACAAAAAGCAAAATATGAATGCAAAGTGTAATAAACACCTACAATATGATGTATTAATACTTTTATGCAGACATTTGTTATAAATATTTTCTTCCGCATCTGTTCCTGACACATGTGTTTGGGGCTGGCTGCCCTATAAACAAGCCCCGCCCACTCTGCTTTGTTCCTGGTCTGAGCTGCTGGGACCTCGATGACCCTAATAACTCCTAGAACACCCAAAAGTTCACATTTCAACCATTGAAATACTTTCTATAGTTCAAGACTTAGTCATTTAAAAACATCACTGCACATCATAATGGCAAATACACTTTTCATGTTAAAGGTCTACACAAATGATGTAAAATGTCCAGCAGGTCGGATAGAAAATTTGACTGGGCCGCATGTGGCCCCCGGGCCCTATTTTGCCCAGGTCTGTCTTATCCAGTTTTATTAAAATCAATAACATGCCTTTTGGTAAATCGAACACATTTTTTTGTCATGTTTGTCAAGCTTTTTGAAACCTAGAGCTACTTCTTGGGTACTGATTCATGCCAAGGGCTACCAGTTTGATACACACTTAAATAAATTGCCAGAAATAGACAATTTCTATAATTGATGATATTTATCTTTGTGGAAACACTGATCATCTTAATGATTTCTCACAATAAATATATATTTTTAAAGACATCTTTTAAATAGGTTAAAATCCAATCTGCTCTTTGTTAGAATATATAACAAATTGGACCAAGCTATATTTCTAACAAAGAAAAATGATCATTTCTTGTAGATTTTCCAGAACCAAAATGTTAAAAGAAATTCAAAAGACTTTGAAATAATATTTAAATTTGATTCTACAGATTTTCTAGATTTGCCGAAATCATTTAATTTTAATCATAATAAGTTTGAAGAACTATTTCACCAATATTCTTTGTCGAAAAAAAAGAAGCTAAAATGAAGAATTAAATTAAAATTCTTCAAAAAAATTAATTTACTTGAACATTGATTTAAATTGTCAGGAAAGAAGAGGAAGGAATTTAAAAGGTAAAAAGGTATATGTGTTTAAAAATCCTAAAATCATGTTTAAGGTTGTATTTTTTCTCTAAAATTGTCTTTCTGAAAGTTATAAGAAGCAAAGTAAAAAAAAAAAAAAAAGACTTAATCAAAACAAGTGAAGACCAAGTCTTTCAAATATTTTCTTGGATTTTCAAATTCTATTTGAGTTTTGTCTCTCTTAGAATTAAAAATGTCGAGCAAAGCGAGACCAGCTTGCTAGTAAATAAATACAATTTAAAAAATAGAGGCAGCTCACTGGTAAGTGCTGCTATTTGAGCTATTTTTAGAACAGGCCAGCGGGCGACTCATCTGGTCCTTACGGGCGACCTGGTGCCCACGGGCACCGCCTTGGTGACCCCTGTTGTTTCGCTGTTTGTTAGACCTCAAGTTACATCACCATAACTGTCTTTTAACACCTTTCAATACAACTAAATTAACAAACCCTGACTATTATTCTATGGTCTGGGGGGGAGAAAAAAAAATCAGTGCCTCGCGCTCTTATAATAATCATTTAGCCATCACCCCCCCCCCCCCCCTTTCTTTCACCTTTTTATGCCGTACAAACGCACAAAGCAAATCAATTTCACATTTTGCCGCCACGTTGAACATGAAAATAGGCAGCGAATCCAGTTAATTGTGGCGCATCTCCTTTGACTCGCTGACAAATTACAGGATGGGAGCAAAAAGAATGGAATAGCAATAAGGGGGGGGGGGGCGGTTGAACTTGTTTAATGGCAGAAAGGGTGACTCCGGTACATTTGCTGTGAATGATGAAGACAACATGAGTCTGTCATTGAAGGAACATTGGCTGGCCTTTTAGACGCTGAGGCCAGGAGACTCAAGTGTGAGTTTGGGGTGAAGGGGCTTGTGGGTAAAAGTGGGCGGTCCATCAGTAAAACTGAATGTAGTCGCTGACCTTTCAGACACACTCCACCCCCCCCTACTCTCCCAGGTGAAGAGCGGCAGGTGTTAAAGCCCCGCCTACTTCACCCCCGCCCCCACCTTCTTCTTGGGTGGGGCCGGCTAGTTGCTGAGTTAAGGCCCCGCTGCAGACAAGTGGGGGCCACACATCTAATAATGCTCCTGAAAACTTCTAATACTCCTGGCAACTGCAAGATGGTTCTTTGCAAATTACTGGCTGTTATTGCATTACTTTCACAGTAATTGGCTGTGAAATATCTTTGCAGCAATTTACTGTAACTGCAGAGAAATAATGTACTGTAACTGCAAAGAACTAATTTACTGTAACTGCAAAGAACTAATTTACTGTAACTAGAGAGAACTAATTTACTGTAACTAGAGAGAACTAATTTACTGTAACTGCAGAGAACTAATTTACTGTAATTAGAGAGAACTAATTTACTGTAACTGCAGAGAACTAATTTACTGTAATTAGAGAGAACTAATTTACTGTAACTGCAGAGAACTAATTTACTGTAACTGCAGAGAACTAATTTACTGTAATTAGAGAGAACTAATTTACTGTAACTGCAGAGAACTAATTTACTGTAACTGCAGAGAACTAATTTACTGTAATTAGAGAGAACTAATTTACTGTAACTGCAGAGAACTAATTTACTGTAACTGCAGAGAACTAATTTACTGTAACTGGAGAGAATAATTTACTGTAACTGCAGAGAACTAATTTACTGTAATTAGAGAGAATAATTTACTGTAACTGCAGAGAACTAATTTACTGTAACTAGAGAGAAATAATTTACTGTAACTGCAGAGAATTAATTTACTGTAATTAGAAAGAACTAATTTACTGTAACTTGAGAGAATAATTTACTGTAACTGCAGAGAACTAATTTACTGTAACTAGAGAGGAATAATTTACTGTAACTGCAGAGAACTAATTTACTATAACTAGAGAGAAATAATTTACTGTAACTGCAGAGAATTAATTTACTGTAACTGCAGAGAACTAATTTACTGTAACTGGAGAGAATAATTTACTGTAACTGCAGAGAATTAATATACTGTAATTAGAGAGAAATAATTTACTGTAACTGGAGAGAACTAATTTACTATAACTAGAGAGGAATAATTTACTGTAACTGCAAAGAACTAATTTACTGTAATTAGAGAGAACTAATTTACTGTTACTGCAGAGAACTAATTTACTGTAACTGCAGAGAATTAATTTACTGTAATTAGAGAGAACTAATTTACTGTAACTTGAGAGAATAATTTACTGTAACTGCAAAGAACTAATTTACTGTAATTAGAGAGAACTAATTTACTGTAACTGCAGAGAACTAATTTACTGTAACTGCAGAGAACTAATTTACTGTAACTAGAGAGGAATAATTTACTGTAACTGCAGAGAATTAATTTACTGTAATTAGAGAGAACTAATTTACTGTAACTGGAGAGAATAATTTACTGTAACTGCAGAGAACTAATTTACTGTAACTAGAGAGGAATAATTTACTGTAACTGCAAAGAACTAATTTACTGTAATTAGAGAGAACTAATTTACTGTAACTGCAGAGAACTAATTTACTGTAACTGCAGAGAACTAATTTACTGTAACTAGAGAGGAATAATTTACTGTAACTAGAGAGAACTAATTTACTGTAACTAGAGAGAACTAATTTACTGTAACTTGAGAGAATAATTTACTGTAACTGCAGAGAACTAATTTACTGTAACTAGAGAGGAATAATTTACTGTAACTGCAAAGAACTAATTTACTGTAATTAGAGAGAACTAATTTACTGTAACTGCAGAGAACTAATTTACTGTAACTGCAGATAACTAATTTACTGTAATTAGAGAGAACTAATTTACTGTAACTGCAGAGAACTAATTTACTGTAACTGCAGAGAATTAATTTACTGTAATTAGAGAGAACTAATTTACTGTAACTTGAGAGAATAATTTACTGTAACTGCAGAGAACTAATTTACTGTAACTAGAGAGGAATAATTTACTGTAACTGCAAAGAACTAATTTACTGTAATTAGAGAGAACTAATTTACTGTAACTGCAGAGAACTAATTTACTGTAACTGCAGAGAAGTAATTTACTGTAACTGCAGATAACTAATTTACTGTAATTAGAGAGAACTAATTTACTGTAACTGCAGAGAACTAATTTACTGTAACTGCAGAGAATTAATTTACTGTAATTAGAGAGAACTAATTTACTGTAACTTGAGAGAATAATTTACTGTAACTGCAGAGAACTAATTTACTGTAACTAGAGAGGAATAATTTACTGTAACTGCAAAGAACTAATTTACTGTAACTAGAGAGGAATAATTTACTGTAACTGCAAAGAACTAATTTACTGTAACTAGAGAGGAATAATTTACTGTAACTGCAGAGAAGTAATTTACTGTAACTGCAGATAACTAATTTACTGTAACTTGAGAGAATAATTTACTGTAACTGCAGAGAACTAATTTACTGTAACTAGAGAGGAATAATTTACTGTAACTGCAAAGAACTAATTTACTGTAATTAGAGAGAACTAATTTACTGTAACTGCAGAGAATAATTTACTGTAACTGCAGAGAAGTAATTTACTGTAACTGCAGATAACTAATTTACTGTAATTAGAGAGAACTAATTTACTGTAACTGCAGAGAACTAATTTACTGTAACTGCAGAGAATTAATTTACTGTAACTGCAGAGAACTAATTTACTGTAACTAGAGAGGAATAATTTACTGTAACTGCAAAGAACTAATTTACTGTAACTGCAGAGAATTAATTTACTGTAACTGCAGAGAACTAATTTACTGTAACTAGAGAGGAATAATTTACTGTAACTGCAGAGAACTAATTTACTGTAACTAGAGAGGAATAATTTACTGTAACTGCAAAGAACTAATTTACTGTAACTAGAGAGGAATAATTTACTGTAACTGCAAAGAACTAATTTACTGTAACTAGAGAGGAATAATTTACTGTAACTGCAGAGAAGTAATTTACTGTAACTGCAGATAACTAATTTACTGTAATTAGAGAGAACTAATTTACTGTAACTGCAGAGAACTAATTTACTGTAACTAGAGAGGAATAATTTACTGTAACTGCAAAGAACTAATTTACTGTAATTAGAGAGAACTAATTTACTGTAACTGCAGGGAACTAATTTACTGTAATTAGAGAGAACTAATTTACTGTAACTGCAGAGAACTAATTTACTGTAACTGCAGAGAATAATTTACTGTAACTAGAGAGAAATAATTTACTGTAACTAGAGAGAATAATTTACTGTAACTGCAGAGAAATAATTTACTGTAACTGCAGAGAACTAATTTACTGTAACTGGAGAGAATAATTTACTGTAATTAGAGAGAACTAATTTACTGTAACTGCAGAGAACTAATTTACTGTAACTGGAGAGAATAATTTACTGTAATTAGAGAGAACTAATTTACTGTAACTGCAGAGAACTAATTTACTGTAACTGCAGAGAAATAATTTACTGTAACTGGAGAGAAATAATTTACTGTAACTGCAGAGAACTAATTTACTCTAATTAGAGAGAACTAATTTACTGTAACTGCAGAGAACTAATTTACTGTAACTAGAGAGGAATAATTTACTGTAACTGCAAAGAACTAATTTACTGTAATTAGAGAGAACTAATTTACTGTAACTGCAGAGAACTAATTTACTGTAACTAGAGAGGAATAATTTACTGTAACTGCAGAGAACTAATTTACTCTAATTAGAGAGAACTAATTTACTGTAACTGCAGAGAACTAATTTACTGTAACTAGAGAGGAATAATTTACTGTAACTGCAGATAACTAATTTACTGTAATTAGAGAGAACTAATTTACTGTAACTGCAGAGAACTAATTTACTGTAACTAGAGAGGAATAATTTACTGTAACTGCAAAGAACTAATTTACTGTAATTAGAGAGAACTAATTTACTGTAACTGCAGAGAACTAATTTACTGTAATTAGAGAGAACTAATTTACTGTAACTGCAGAGAACTAATTTACTGTAACTGCAGAGAATAATTTACTGTAACTAGAGAGAAATAATTTACTGTAACTAGAGAGAATAATTTACTGTAACTGCAGAGAAATAATTTACTGTAACTGCAGAGAACTAATTTACTGTAACTAGAGAGGAATAATTTACTGTAACTGCAGAGAACTAATTTACTGTAACTGCAGAGAACTAATTTACTGTAACTGCAGAGAACTAATTTACTGTAACTGGAGAGAATAATTTACTGTAACTGCAGAGAACTAATTTACTGTAACTGCAGAGAACTAATTTACTCTAATTAGAGAGAACTAATTTACTGTAACTGCAGAGAAATAATTTACTGTAACTGCAGAGAAATAATTTACTGTAACTAGAGAGAACTAATTTACTGTAATTAGAGAGAACTAATTTACTGTAACTGCAGAGAAATAATTTACTGTAACTAGAGAGAAATAATTTACTGTAATTAGAGAGAACTAATTTACTGTAACTGCAGAGAACTAATTTACTGTAACTGGAGAGAATAATTTACTGTAACTGCAGAGAACTAATTTACTGTAACTGCAGAGAACTAATTTACTCTAATTAGAGAGAACTAATTTACTGTAACTGCAGAGAAATAATTTACTGTAACTGCAGAGAACTAATTTACTCTAATTAGAGAGAACTAATTTACTGTAACTGCAGAGAAATAATTTACTGTAACTGCAGAGAACTAATTTACTCTAATTAGAGAGAACTAATTTACTGTAACTGCAGAGAACTAATTTACTCTAATTAGAGAGAACTAATTTACTGTAATTAGAGAGAACTAATTTACTGTAACTGCAGAGAACTAATTTACTGTAACTGCAGAGAACTAATTTACTGTAACTGCAGAGAACTAATTTACTGTAATTAGAGAGAACTAATTTACTGTAACTGCAGAGAACTAATTTACTGTAACTGCAGAGAATTAATTTACTGTAATTAGAGAGAACTAATTTACTGTAACTTGAGAGAATAATTTACTGTAACTGCAGAGAACTAATTTACTGTAACTAGAGAGGAATAATTTACTGTAACTGCAAAGAACTAATTTACTGTAACTAGAGAGGAATAATTTACTGTAACTGCAGAGAAGTAATTTACTGTAACTGCAGATAACTAATTTACTGTAACTTGAGAGAATAATTTACTGTAACTGCAGAGAACTAATTTACTGTAACTAGAGAGGAATAATTTACTGTAACTGCAAAGAACTAATTTACTGTAATTAGAGAGAACTAATTTACTGTAACTGCAGAGAATAATTTACTGTAACTGCAGAGAACTAATTTACTGTAACTAGAGAGGAATAATTTACTGTAACTGCAGAGAACTAATTTACTGTAACTGCAGAGAACTAATTTACTCTAATTAGAGAGAACTAATTTACTGTAACTGCAGAGAACTAATTTACTGTAACTGCAGAGAATTAATTTACTGTAATTAGAGAGAACTAATTTACTGTAACTTGAGAGAATAATTTACTGTAACTGCAGAGAACTAATTTACTGTAACTAGAGAGGAATAATTTACTGTAACTGCAAAGAACTAATTTGCTGTAATTAGAGAGAACTAATTTACTGTAACTGCAGAGAACTAATTTACTGTAACTGCAGAGAAGTAATTTACTGTAACTGCAGATAACTAATTTACTGTAATTAGAGAGAACTAATTTACTGTAACTGCAGAGAACTAATTTACTGTAACTGCAGAGAATTAATTTACTGTAATTAGAGAGAACTAATTTACTGTAACTTGAGAGAATAATTTACTGTAACTGCAGAGAACTAATTTACTGTAACTAGAGAGGAATAATTTACTGTAACTGCAAAGAACTAATTTACTGTAACTAGAGAGGAATAATTTACTGTAACTGCAGAGAAGTAATTTACTGTAACTGCAGATAACTAATTTACTGTAACTTGAGAGAATAATTTACTGTAACTGCAGAGAACTAATTTACTGTAACTAGAGAGGAATAATTTACTGTAACTGCAATGAACTAATTTACTGTAATTAGAGAGAACTAATTTACTGTAACTGCAGAGAATAATTTACTGTAACTGCAGAGAACTAATTTACTGTAACTAGAGAGGAATAATTTACTGTAACTGCAGAGAACTAATTTACTGTAACTGCAGAGAACTAATTTACTCTAATTAGAGAGAACTAATTTACTGTAACTGCAGAGAAATAATTTACTGTAACTGCAGAGAACTAATTTACTGTAACTGCAGAGAAATAATTTACTGTAACTGGAGAGAAATAATTTACTGTAACTGCAGAGAACTAATTTACTCTAATTAGAGAGAACTAATTTACTGTAACTGCAGAGAAATAATTTACTGTAACTGCAGAGAACTAATTTACTCTAATTAGAGAGAACTAATTTACTGTAACTGCAGAGAAATAATTTACTGTAACTGCAGAGAACTAATTTACTCTAATTAGAGAGAACTAATTTACTGTAACTGCAGAGAAATAATTTACTGTAACTGGAGAGAAATAATTTACTGTAACTGCAGAGAACTAATTTACTCTAATTAGAGAGAACTAATTTACTGTAATTAGAGAGAACTAATTTACTGTAACTGCAGAGAACTAATTTACTGTAACTGGAGAGAAATAATTTACTGTAACTGCAGAGAACTAATTTACTCTAATTAGAGAGAACTAATTTACTGTAACTAGAGAGAACTAATTTACTGTAACTGCAGAGAACTAATTTACTGTAACTGCAGAGAACTAATTTACTGTAACTGCAGAGAACTAAGCTACAGTGCAACAAACATCTCAGGCAGGGGTGTCCAAAGTGTGGCCCGGGGGCCATTTTTAACGGCCCCACAGTACATTTTAAAAATACTATTGAAAAACATTAAAACATAGAAAGTGATATAAAAGAGCAAACAGGTGAAATGTAACAAGAAAATGTTGCAATGTTGACTTTAATAACACAAAGCTGCCATGCAGGCTGTTTCTCTCTTTGAAAAATAATAATGAATCAAAATCAATGTCATTATGAATTATTGACCTATTCAAGGCTTCAATCACGTCACATTAAATATTCCACTTTGAGATATTTTTTGGGGAAAATGTTGCATATTTTGTGTTTGCCATAGAAAAAACTGAGCTGTTTTTTTAAAGGGCCTAAAACAAACAAAACAACAATAAAACTTAAAACTGACGGCTATATCTGAAGTTGATCTCGAGATTATTGTGCTCAAAGTAGACAGTAAAAAAATGTATAATTTATTTTTTAACACTTTAATAAGTAGGACACTTTTGGATCCCCAATTATTTTAGTGTGATTTGTTTTTAAGTATCATTGCTCCAAAAATAATAATGAATCAAAATCCAAAATATAGGCTCCAATTATTATATAATCTCAAATATTCCACCTAAAAAAGTTATTGGGTGAACATATTGCATATTTTGTGTTTTTTTTCCTAAAGTTGATCTACAGATTTAAAACTTGCATGATAATAAAAATAATAATACTGAATAATGACACATTTTTAATATTTTTTTTTACCAAAACCCTTTGGGGTCCTCTGGATCATAACTGAGTGGAGGCCTGAACGTATATTTTTTATACATATATTGTATTGCTTTTTAAAATAAAAATTATGAAAATGTTTTTTCAGTGTGCGGCCCTCAGTGGAAAAAGTTTGGACACCCCTGATGTTAGGAGACTAATCAGTCGTTTGTTGTGATATTTCAGGGGACTAAGTTGACAGTCATTGCCAGATAATATTTGTTGTAAAATACAAGGATATCGTCATTTTTCTTTTGCTGTTGTTACAGTTAATTTATATTGCGGTATTTTACTGTGAACATTTGCTGTGAAGTCCTGGTAAAGTAGGATTTTTCTCCCTCCATCAAGGTTAATCTGCAAATATGGTGAACGTTCAGCTAATAACAATGAATATTAGTAATATTAATACTTGCTAATCCTCAGGGATTTTCCAAGAGACTCCCGAAATTCAGCGCCTCTCCCGAAAACATTTTCTCCCGAAATTCAGGCAGAGCTGGAGGCCACGCCCCCTCCAGCTCCATGCGGACCTGAGTAAGGACAGCCTGTTTTCACGTCCGCTTTACCAAAATATAAACAACATGTCTGCCCAATGACGTTATAACTGTAAAATGATCGAGGGCGAGTTCTTGGTTTCTTATGTGGGTTTATTGTTAGGCAGTTTCATTAACGTCCTCCCAGCGCGGTAACAACACACAACAACAGCAGTCACGTTTTTGTCTACCGTAAAGCAGTTCGTCTGCCGTAAACAGCAACGAACGAGGAAGATACAGCCATGGCGGCGCCGACGACGAGTAAGATGAAGAAATACGCTTGTAAGTTCCAAGCCGCTGCTGCGATTGGACCTGGATAGCTTCCGGGATTAAGTAGTGGACTACCAAGTGCTTGGCAGTGAAGATCTTCCTCAGGAAGCAAAGATCGACCGGTTTTCGGCCAAATAACAGCGAATGGAAATTACATTTTAATTCAATTACAACAAATGTTTTGATTGAAGACTTGACATTGACTTGTATACCAATATTTCATATTTATAGACCTGTAGAATAACTACAGTATTTCTTTGAATTGCCGCATGACATATAGTATGCGCCTGCCTTGAATTACCGCCGGGTCAAACTCGCTTCGCAAAATAATTAGCGCATGCTTAGTTAGTATTACCGCCGGGTCAAACTCGTTACGTCACGAGAGACACTTCCCCTGTCATCGTTTTCAAAATGGTGGAGGCTGATTTCAATACCGGTAATTGAAATCGCATAAAGGGAAGAAGATTAAGAGCTAAATATAAAATATAATTCACTTCAGTAGGATTTAAAGTCCAAGCTTACATCACACTCAAATTTTTACTGCATGTCTTTGGTAAGTGCCGGAGTGAGAAGAGGTTTTAAAATAATTAGCCCATGCTTACTTTTACCGCATGCCTTTGGTAAGCGCCGGAGTGAGACGAGGTTTTAAATTAATTAGCGCCCCGGCAGCAATTCGAGGAAATACGGTATTTTTAAAGTACTAGATCCTACGTGTCAAAGTCAAGGACCACGGGCCAAATCCGGCCCGCGAATGAATGATCTGTGGCCCCCGGGATGATATTTGATTAGTATTAGAAGTGGCGCGTACCAATACTACATCAGTGTTGGCGCTAGGAATATTCAAAATGGGGCCCCACAGTAATTTTTGTGGTAATTTTTTTATTAGCGTTTTGAAAAGAAATGGTAAATACATGCATTATCCTGTTATATCTGTCACGCCCATGAGATCATGTTTCATTTTTGTCATGTTTGGTTTTATGTCAAGACTAGGACTAGGACTTGGATTGTTTCTCCGACGCAAAGGAAAATTGGCACGAGCGAGACGTGAATGTGAGTACATATTTATTTATTACTAACACTAACAAACTACAAAGAAGGCAAACAAATGGCGCGCACAATGGCGGAGAACAACCATGACTACTGAAAACAAAACTAAACAACTGTGACGTAACTAAACCAAAAACTTACTTGGCATGAGCAGGAGGGAATAAACAGCGTGGCTTGGCATGAATCGGGTTGAGGGATTTGTAAAGTTGCCAGGCTGACTTCCTGGCAACTTCCGGTTTAAATAATAGTCATGATCATTACAAACGGGTGTGAGAACTGAGGACAGAGGCGGGACATGAGGGCAAGGTGAAAATTAATGAGTTGGCATGGTAACAAAGAAAACAAGGAAGTGCAAAAGCAGGAAACAAGTGTCCAAAAAATAAAACCAAACATGACAAAAACTAAACATGATCTCATGGGCGTGACAATATCTCACATTCTGTATTGTGTTTTGGAAAAAGGTTGTCATAAACCAAGGGTAGGGAACCTATGGCTCTAGAGCCAGATGTGGCTCTTTTGATGACTGCATCTGGCTCTCGGATAAATCTGAGCTGACGTTGCTTAACACGATAAGTAATTAATAATTCCGATGGTAATCACAGTGTTAAAAATAATGTTCAAAATATAAATCATTCTCATGCATTTTTAATCCGTCCATCCGTATTCTACCGCACCTGTTCAAGAAGTTGCGTCAATGGTAACAAGTTGTTTATTTATTACTGGTTAGTGTGGGACTTGCCCTCCTGGGGGTTCTTCAGACCCCCAAGCACCGACATGAGAGCCTGTTTCAGGGTTACAATATTGTTTTATTTTTCAATAAGTTTCCAGCAATAGTATTTCCAGCCCCAACCCCGTCTCTCCTCCTGGCTGCTGCTTATAACAGAGCGACAGGTGATTAGATAACAAGGCCCAGCTGGGCCATCTACGCACCTGTCGCTGCAGGCCCGCAGGCCACACCCCCTCCACAGTTAGCTTCAGAATAACAATGTTATTACAAAGAATAAGAGACCTGTTATACTCTAGAAATGTTGGTCTTACTTAAAAATGCACGTGTTTAGTTGTGTTCAGTGTTAAAAAAAAATATTATATGGCTCTTACTGATTGATTGACTGAAACTTTTATTAGTAGATTGCACAGTTCAGTACATATTCCGTACAATTGACCACTAAATGGTAACACCCCAATAAGTTTTTCAACTTATTTAAGTCGGGGTCCACGTTAATCAATTCATGGTACAAATATATACTATCAACATAATACAGTCATCACACAAGTTAATCATCATAGTATGTACATTGAATTATTTACATTATTTACGATCCGGGGGGTGGGATGAGGATAAGTTCACACTTACGGAAATATATTTCAAAATATTTGGCTTTTTGACTCTCTCAGCCAAAAAGGTTCCCGACCCCTGTCATAAACGTTACTTCATTCATTTAAAAAAGAATACAAAAGAAAACACATTTGTATTCATATGTAAATGTGTTCATTCGCTCATTTGTTGTGATATCACAGAGGACTAGAGTGACAGTTTTTGCCATATCATCATTTCTTTTTATTACTTTCATGAAAAAGCATGTTTACAAGCCACGTACAGTTCACACTTTCATTGGTTTTTGTCTCTTATACATTTCCATGATCAGAAAGGAGCAGATGGAAGAATAATATTCTTATATTTATCCGCCCCGTTTTTATCACAAAGTATTTGACATGACTTCATCACTGTTTCCTCCACCAACACCACAACTCCAACATACTTTTTCATTCTCCTTGAAACATTTTCACAATGACACTTCCAATTAAAATTCAGTTCAGCTTATTTTCAGTCTAACAAAAACATATTCAAACATGGATCACGATTCAAAAATGACTGAAACAGGCAGAAGCAAAAAAGCTTATATGCCCAACATAACATTGTTTACATTCAATTAAGTTACCTTTTCTAATAATTTTGTAATACAAAAATAAATATAGTCATTCGGCATTTACATTTAAGTTGCCCTTCAACCAATCAATCAATGTTTATTTATATAGCCCCAAATCACAAATGTCTCAAAGGGCTGCACAAATCATTACGACTACAACATCCTCGGAAGAACCCACAAAAGGGCAAGGAAAACTCACATCCAGTGGGCAGGGAGAATTCACATCCAGTGGGACGCCAGTGACAATGCTGACTCTGAGAAACCTTGGAGAGGACCTCAGATGTGGGCAACCCCCCCCCCCTCTAGGGGACCGAAAGCAATGGATGTCGAGCGGGTCTAACATGATACTGTGAAAGTTCAATCCATAGTGGCTCCAACACAGCCGCGAGAGTTCAGTTCAAAGCGGATCCAAGACAGCAGCCAGAGTCCCGTCCACAGGAAACCATCTTAAGCGGAGGCGGATCAGCAGCGTAGAGATGTCCCCAACCGATGCACAGACGAGCGGTCCATCCTGGGTCTCGACTCTGGACAGCCAGTACTTCATCCATGGTCATCGGACCGGACCCCCTCCACAAGGGAGGAGGGGGCATAGGAGAAAAAAGAAAAGAAGCGGCAGATCAACTGGTCTAAAAAGGAGGTCTATTTAAAGGCTGGAGTATACAGATGAGTTTTAAGGTGAGACTTAAATGCTTCTACTGAGGTAGCATCTCAAACTGTTACCGTAACAAATAATACAAAAATATGTACTTACACACATGCACTTTTTTGTAAATAGATAAACATACATACCTTCTAAATACAACATTTAACCAAACAAACATAAATTTCTAGTTCACATAACTTTTTAAAATACATTGTGACATGTTCTTTTTGAAATTAAATACTGAGTCACTCATTTTTATTTCTTTACCAACAGAATTCCACAAATGAACACCGAGAACAGATAAACATCAACGTTTAACAACTAATCTTGTTTTTGGTCAAATAAACTTAGATTCATCTCTTAGATTGTATTTGCTGGTCTGTAGAGAGAAGTATTTTTGAATTCCTTCTGGAAGAGTATTTATTTTTGCTTTGAACATTATATGTGTTATTTTTAGGGCTGGGCAACGATTAAAAATTTTAATCGAAGTTAATCGCACTATTTGTCCGATTAATCGCGATTAACTGCATTGTATACGCAAAGCCCAATAATGAATTCAAAAGTAGTGTGTAGTGCACCTTTATTGGAATATTCTCCCACATGAACAAAAGCGCCAAAACATTTGTTGTGCGATCATAATATTTTATTAGAGCGTATCAAAATACGAATTGGTATGTCAGACTCAGCCCTGTCATGGTTTAACTCTTATCTTACTGATAGAATGCAGTGCGTCTCCTATAACAGTGTGACCTCGGACTATGTTAAGGTAACGTGTGGAGTTCCTCAGGGTTCGGTCCTTGGCCCTGTACTCTTCAGCATCTACATGCTGCCGCTAGGTGACGTCATACACAAATACGGTATTAGCTTTCACTGTTATGCTGATGACACCCAACTCTACATGCCCCTAAAGCTGACCAACACGCCGGATTGTAGTCAGGTGGAGGCGTGTCTTAATGAAATTAAACAATGGATGTCCGCTAACTTTTTGCAACTTAATGCCAAAAAAACGGAAATGCTGATTATCGGTCCTGCTAGACACCGACCTCTATTTAATAATACAACTTTAACATTTGACAACCAAATCATAAAACAAGGTGACTCTGTAAAAAATCTGGGTATTATCTTCCACCCAACTCTCTCCTTTGAGTCACACATTAAAAGCGTTACTAAAACGGCCTTCTTTCATCTCCGTAATATCGCTAAAATTCGCTCCATTCTGTCCACTAAAGACGCTGAGATCATTATCCATGCGTTTGTTACGTCTCGCCTCGATTACTGTAACGTATTATTTTGGGGTCTCCCCATGTCTAGCATTAAAAGATTACAGTTGGTACAAAATGCGGCTGCTAGACTTTTGACAAGAACAAGAAAGTTTGATCACATTACGCCTGTACTGTATATACCTTTATATACATATATACATACATATATACCTATACTGTATATACATATATACATACATATATACCTATACTGTATATACCTTTATATACATATATACATACATATATACCTATACTGGCTCACCTGCACTGGCTTCCTGTGCACTTAAGATGTGACTTTAAGGTTTTACTACTTACGTATAAAATACTACACGGTCTAGCTCCAGCCTATCTTGCCGATTGTATTGTACCGTATGTCCCGGCAAGAAATCTGCGTTCAAAAGACTCCGGCTTATTAGTGATTCCTAGAGCTCAAAAAAAGTCTGCGGGCTATAGAGCGTTTTCCGTTCGGGCTCCAGTACTCTGGAATGCCCTCCCGGTAACAGTTCGAGATGCTACCTCAGTAGAAGCATTTAAGTCTCATCTTAAAACTCTTCTGTATACTCTAGCCTTTAAATAGACCTCCTTTTTAGACCAGTTGATCTGCCGCTTCTTTTCTTTCTCCTATGTCCCCCCCTCCCTTGTGGAGGGGGTCCGGTCCGATGACCATGGATGAAGTACTGACTGTCCAGAGTCGAGACCCAGGATGGACCGCTCGTCGGGACCCAGGATGGACCGCTCGCCTGTATCGGTTGGGGACATCTCTACGCTGCTGATCCGCTTGAGATGGTTTCCTGTGGACGGGACTCTCACTGCTGTCTTGGAGCCACTATGGATTGAACTTTCACAGTATCATGTTAGACCCGCTCGACATCCATTGCTTTCGGTCCCCTAGAGGGGGGGGGGGGTTGCCCACATCTGAGGTCCTCTCCAAGGTTTCTCATAGTCAGCATTGTCACTGGCGTCCCACTGAATGTGAATTCTCCCTGCCCACTGGGTGTGAGTTTTCCTTGCCCTTTTGTGGGTTCTTCCGAGGATGTTGTAGTCGTAATGATTTGTGCAGTCCTTTGAGACATTTGTGATTTGGGGCTATATAAATAAACATTGATTGATTGATTGAAACACAATTTAAATCAGTCCTTGTTAAACAGTAGCAGTTAAATAGCATATTTTATGAAAATCTACTCCAAAAATGTAAATACAAACATTTAAGCTTATTGCCACTGCCAGGGTATTTAAGTTATCCTGTTTGTTATGGAAAATAAATATAATCTACATACAAATCTCTGAGCCACAATCATAACATCTGAACAGGCAATTTCGCAGGTAACAGAAGTGATAAAATCTTATAATCAAGACATCTAAGCGTTAAAAGTAAACAAATATAAATATACATTTGGCTAGTTTTCAACACTTATTCTTTTTTTATTGTTATGAATTATTGACCTATTTAGGGTTCCAATTACTTCACGTCCAATATTCCACTTTGAAATGTTTTGGGGGAAAATGTTGCATAGTTCGTGTGTTTGCCATATAAATAAGGGTTTTCACATAAAGGCCATAAACATAAAAAACGAAATTTAAATTTTTTTTATAACAACATACAGACCTGTCTGTTGTTATAATCTGGAGATTGAAGTGTTAAATGAAAAAAATTATAATTTATAATTTTATGACTGAGAGCCTTACGGAGACCTGGGAGCAAACTGGAGGAAAGTCATAAAGGTAAAAAAAAAAAAACTATTGTCTTGCTTTAAAAAACGAAAAATATAATTAAAGCTGCAAGCAGCGTTGGTCGGGTCCGCCTTTGGCTGCTGCCCCCGAGACCCACGGCCGGATAAGCGTTAGAAGACACCGTGGAGCCACTATTTTGAGAATGTAATGCATTGTGAAAGTAATGCAGTTGCTGTCCATCCATCCATCCATTTCCTACCGCTTATTCCCTTTTGGGGTCGCGGGGGGCGCTGGCGCCTATCTCAGCTACAATCGGGCGGAAGGTGGGGTACACCCTGGACAAGTCGCCAGCTCATCGCAGATGCAGTTGTTGTATTGAAGTGAAAATATCAAACTTCCTGTTGATTTTTGCTAAAGTATGTTAATTATTAAAATGTAGGTCTAAGTGAGACCTACATAGTGTTTTTTGTTTCATGTCTCTCTGACATTCCTACCGGAAGTTACAAGCAGTTTTGTCTGTGTTTTCTTCCTAGGAGCAGTTTGTCCATGTTGTATTCCTAGGGGGCGGTAGAGCGCAATTTTGAGTTTTGAGGTTAGGTTTTTTCATCAGATCGCAATTTTTGCCAGACCTGATGTGTGTGTCAAGTTTAGTGAGTTTAGAAGCATTTTAAGGGGGTCAAATAACAGCTCAAAGAGGCAAAAATGACATTTTTTAGAAGACTTTGCACAGGGGTTCTTTGAAGGCGCGTAAAATCAAAACCTGAGAACTTATCAAAACTCTGTTCTATACTTTTAATCAGAAGGGTTCAATCTCTCTCCTGTGCGAGTTTGAAGCCAAAACAACAAACACACTCAGAGGAGATAATGTTTGAAGAAAGGTGACAGGTTTTTACAAAACTTTTGTTTTGAAGGGGGGATTGCAAACTTCCTGTTTATTTTTGTTGGGTGTTGTCGATATATGAAATGTAGGTCTAAGCGAGACCTACATAGAGGTTTTTGTTTCATGTCTCTCCGCCATTCTTACCGGAAGTTACAAGCAATTTTGTCTGTGTTTTCTTTCTAGGAGCAGTTTTTTCTGTGTTTTATTCAAAAATAGCGCTAGAGCGCAATTTTGAGTTTTGGGGTTTGGTTTTTTCATTAAATCGCAATATTTGCCAGTCTTTATGTGTGCGCCAAGTTTGGTGACTTTTGAATCATTTTAAAGGGGTCAAATTACAGTGCAAAGAGGCAAAAATTGCATTTCTTGCGAAAATTTTATTTTGAAGGGGTTTTTGCCAACTTCCTGTAGATTTTTGCTGAAAGAAGTGAGTGTATGAAAATTGGGTCTAAGTCAGACCTACATAGGAGTTTTTGTTTCATGTCGCTATGACATTCCTAACAGAAGTTACATGCAGTTTTGGCTGTCATTTTTTCCTAGAGGGCGCTAGAGTGCAGTTTTCATTTTGGGGGATTGGTTGCTAAGGTTTGCTATACCGATGTGTGTGTCAAATTTGGTGAGTTTTGAAGCATGTTAAGGGGGTCAAATTACAGCGCTTAGGTGCGGAATAATAATAAAACACAGCCGTTTCATTAGGGGCCAAGGACCCTAAAAATGGCCCCCGCATACTTTGATTTTTCAGTCTGCGGCCCTCAGTGGAAAAAGTTTGGACACCCCTGGTCTACAGACTTTTCTCCAAGTGGCTCCCGAGATAAAATGACTCTGACACCCCTGATGGAGCCCTCATATAAAAAGTGAATTAAAATAAAACGTAAATGCCGTCTAGTATCTTCAAAGGAAAAAGCAGAGTTGAGTCTGGGCATGTGCGAGAAGGTCAAAGTTCAAACAGTAATGGCGCCATTTGGTGCTTATGAAGCTTGTCCTGTAACGCGTAGGCTACATTTACTGCCCTGCGACCAGAGTCCTCATTAACATATCACAAATACACCAACAAATGAGCAGCCTTTTTAAAAAGGTCATATTACAGTCTCATGTAAAATATACCCTCATATTACATTTTAGAGGTTCAAATCTACTCCAGACCCTCAAATTCAATGCCTGCGGCAGGCAGAAAAAAAACGGCTCTAAATTACCATTGGTATCATTAGTGTCAGCACTTTATTATTTTACAATTTCCCACACTCGGTGGTGCGAGCGGCTCCAGTTTGTGGATACTGTAATCCTGGGAAAAATAATGACAGTTATCAGTCGCAGCCACCAAGTGCCCATAAAAATCTGTCCTCTGTTCTGGAAGATGATAATTATTGGTTGTAGCGCCATTATCATTGTTGATAGAGGAAGTCTTGAAGCATTTTCCCCACTAAAGTAATAATCCCAGAGAAATTACTTCAAATTGGCCTATTTTAGGGAGAGGGGGTGGGCAGCCAGGTTTTGGTTATATTTGAGAGAATCCTTAAATCCAGCCAGTCTACTGGCATCTGTGCACACCGTGCTCCAGCTCACTCTTTCTGCTTTTTTTTTTTTTTTGTGCAACTTGCTGGTCCTTATTTGAGTCCAATTATGTAATTGGGCTGCTAATGACAGCGAGGGAATCTAACTAGCTTTAATGAGTTGTTCAGGTGGAGATGGAGGCAGCAGCCCGGCGCCGCATCACATGCTGCACAACTGCCAGCCTGCAAGACACAACTAGACTCCTGGATACACTTTGCTTCTTCCTCTGCTTCTTCTCCAAGCCTAATCAAGTGGATTCTTCCCCACACCTTCTCCTGACCACCTCAGTAAGTCCCTGCTTGTACATTTACTATTATTCTACCATCATAACGCTGCATGGTTTGACGTGCATGTCTATTCCTGCAGTACATTCCATTCACTGGGATTTTGAGACGTAATTAGGCTGGTGGTAGTCCCCCCCCCCCCTCCCCCCCTGCATGCATCCTCACTTTAGAGCAGTGGTTCTTAACCTGGGTTCAATCGAACCCGAGGGGTTCGGTGAGTCGGGCTCAGGGGTTCGGCAAAGGTCAAAACACGCCCGACTCATCGTGGAAATAAGTATTACGGATACGCCAACAGCAGAATTATTTTGTTGTGAGTTTATGCACTGTGTTGGTTTTGTTCTTTGCACGCTTCATTTTGTGCACCAGTAAAAAAAAAATATGGTAACACTTTAGTATGGGGAAGATATTATTAACATGCAAATTAGTAACATATTGGCTCTTAACTAGTCATCATTAAGTATTCGGCAAGGCCTTATTATAACCCTAACTCTCTAACCCTGACCCTAACCCTCCAACCCTAATCCTAACAAAATAACTCTAAATTAAGTCGTTGTTACTTCGAATTAGGGCTGCAACAACTAATCGATTAAATCGATTAAAATCGATTATAAAAATAGTTGGCGATTCATTTAGTAATCGGATCGTTGGATCTATGCTAGAAGCTACTTTTTTTTATTTAAAATATATCTATACATATATATATATATATATATTTTTGTTTTTGTTTTCTTTTGTTTAGTTTTTTTGTTATGAATAAACCTTTATTAACAAACCGCAACATTTACAAACAGCTGAGAAACAATAATCAAAACAAGTATGGTGCCAGTATGCTGTTTTTCAATAAAATACTGGAAAGGATAGAAATGTAGTTTGTCTCTTTCATCCGATTATTAATCGAATAATCGAAGTAATAATTGACAGATTAATCGATTATCAAATTAGTTGTTAGTTGCAACCCTACTTAGAATATGTTCCCCTGGTGTCCAAAAAACTCTAAATTAAGTCTTTGTTACTTAGAATTAGGGCTGCAAGAACTAATCGATTAAATCGATTATAAAAATAGTTGGCGATTAATTTAGTCTTCAATTTGTTGGATCTATGCTAGAGGCTACTTTTTTATTTATTTAAAATATATATATATATTTTGTTTTGTTTTAAATAAACCTTTATTTATAAACTGCAACCTTTACAAACAGCTGAGAAACAATAATCAAAACAAGTATGGTGCCAGTATGCTGTTTTTCAATAAAATACTGGAAAGGATAGAAATGTAGTTTGTCTCTTTCATCCGATTATTAATCGAATAATCGAAGTAATAATTGACAGATTAATCGATTATTAAAGTAGTTGTGAGTTGCAACCCTACTTAGAATATGTTCTCCTGGTGTCCAAAAAACTTTAAATTAAGTCTTTGTTACTTAGAATTAGGGCTGCAACAACTAATCGATTAAATCGATTATAAAAATAGTTGGCGATTAATTTAGTCTTCAATTTGTTGGATCTATGCTAGAGGCTACTTTTTTATTTATTTAAAATATATATATATATTTTGTTTTGTTTTAAATAAACCTTTATTTATAAACTGCAACCTTTACAAACAGCTGAGAAACAATAATCAAAATAAGTATGGTGCCAGTATGCTGTTTTTCAATAAAATACTGGAAAGGATAGAAATGTAGTTTGTCTCTTTTATCCGATTATTAATCGAATAATCGAAGTAATAATTGACAGATTAATCGATTATCAAATTAGTTGTTAGTTGCAGCCCTAATTAGAATATGTTCCCCTGGTGTCCAAAAAACTTTAAATTAAGTCTTTGTTACTTAGAATTAGGGCTGCAACAACTAATCGATTAAATCAAATAAAATCGATTATAAAAATAGTTGGCGATTAATTTAGTCTTCGATTCGTTGGATCTATGCTAGAGGCTACTTTTTTATTTATTTAAAATATATATATATATATATTTTGTTTTGTTTTTTGTTTTGTTTTAAATAAACCTTTATTTATAAACTGCAACCTTTACAAACAGCTGAGAAACAATAATCAAAATAAGTATGGTGCCAGTATGCTGTTTTTCAATAAAATACTGGAAAGGATAGAAATGTAGTTTGTCCCTTTTACCCGATTATTAATCGAATAATCGAAGTAATAATCGACAGATTAATCGATTATCAAATTAGTTGTTAATTGCAACCCTACTTAGAATATGTTCTCCTGGTGTCCAAAAAACTCTAAATTAAGTCTTTGTTACTTAGAATATGTTCCTCATACTAAAGTGTTACCAAAAGTCGCTCCGGAGTATAAGTCTCACCCACGGCCAAACTAGGTTAAAAACTTTGACTTATAGTCTGAAAAATACGGTATCTCTGTCTTGAATTAGAAAAAAAACCCATTTCCAATGTATTTTTCACACAAAAAAAGGTTGGGTGAATGCACACATGAAACTGCTGGAGTTCAGTACCTCCAAGGTTAAGAAGCACAGCTTTAGACGTAAGCTTAGTGCAAAATAAAAAACGATAAAAGCAGACACGTTTAAAATCTGAAAACAACACCTTTAGAAATAACGTCGTCAGTTTTTTTGCATACATAAAGCAAATCTGAATTCCAATCAGTCATAATATAAATATATTAGCCTGAAGATGGCTTCACCTTTACTCTGCTGCAGGTGGAAGTGGGAACCTGAGCCGGTGCAAGTGGTAAACACATGACTAATTATTGGCCTACTTATGAAAATTGAACTCTGTGTTATGCTAATTCAGCATATTGGGAGCTTTAATTAAAGTGGCATCCGTCAGGCCGGTCAGCAGCTTTTATGCCACTGGAAATTGTTTTTTTGCTGGCTTCAACCGCACTGATCTTCATATTGATCAAAGACGTTTTCTAAATTAAAATGAGAGTAATGATGCATGCAGATTAGAACTCTACCTATCATATATATATATATATATATATATACATATATATATATATATATATATAAAAAACATTTTATAAACCTTTATTTATAATATAAACATTTTTGAACTAAACAAGTACAGAAACATTACAAAAAAGTGACAGGGGGCTGTAAACTCAGTAAAGTAAGTAAAATAGAATACTATATATATATATATATATATATATATATAAAACCTTAAAGAGCATACAGTATGTCCTGCGAGCTACTTCTCAGTCAACACCATTAGCAGCTACTCCATATTTTCATAGATAAATGTTCGACGTTCCGGAATTCTTTCTGGCACTCCTGGTATCTTCTCAATTTTAAAGTGCCATGCTCGTAATGCTTCGCCAGGTCACTTCGACACACACATTGATCATGTTTTTGTATGATTTATTTCTTTAATTCAATAAATATGATCAGTTCCTTCCTCTCCAATTCTTCTGTCCTTGCACTCACGTTTTTTGGACCAAAAGTATGGAAAAATTATTTGTGTGTGTATATATATATATATATATATATATATATATATATATATATCATTCTATTTAACTTACTTTATTGTGTTTACAATCTCCTGGGGCTGTTTTGCACTTTTTCTGTACTTGTTTTGTTATTATTCCTTGATTGTATGTAAACGTTCATGAATTAAATAGAGGTTTATCAAATTAAAAAAATAAGTAATGCTGCATGCACATTCAAAAACACAACAGTTAAGGAGAATAGAATATACAATAAAATAGAATAGCAATGAAAGTATACTTTATTGATTCCTGGGGGAAATGACGCACCACAGTTCGCTCACAATTGACAATAAACACTTAGGTATTTTTTTTACATGTGAATAATATAAATACTGTCTATTATACAGCATTATTCACATGTGAATAATATAAACACAGTCTATTATATAGCATTATTCACATATGAATAATATAAATACTGTCTATTATACAGCATTATTCACATGTGAATAACACAAACACAGTCTATTATACAGCATTATTCACATGTGAATAATATAAATACAGTCTATTATACAGCATTATTCACATGTGAATAATATAAATACAGTCTATTATATAGCATTATTCACATATGAATAATATAAATACTGTCTATTATACAGCATTATTCACATGTGAATAACACAAACACACAGCATTATTCACATGTGAATAACACAAACACAGTCTATTATACAGCATTATTCACATGTGAATGATATAAATACAGTCTATTATACAGCATTATTCACATATGAATGATATAAATACAGTCTATTATATAGCATTATTCACATATGAATAATATAAATACAGTCTATTATACAGCATTATTCACATGTGAATAATACAAACACACAGCATTATTCACATGTGAATAATACAGATACAGTCTATTATACATTCAAGTACAGTCAAAAAGGAACATGTGCATAACGGTAAGGCTCGGTTGGTAGAGCGGCCGTGCCAGCAAGTTGAGGGTTCCCGGTCCTGCCATCCTCGTCACTGCCGTTGTGTCCTTGGGCAAGACACTTGACCCGCCTGCTCCCAGTGCCACCCACACTGCTTTAAATGGAACTTCCACTATGTAAAAGCGCTTTGAGTCACCGGAGAAAAGCGCTATATAAATATAATTCACTTCACTCCATAACATAAAAGTGGGCTGTGTTTTTAAATGTTAAGACATATTTCCTAACAAGGCCTTGGTCATTAATAACTGAGGTTAATGATGATCCGGAGCCGTCAGCAGGCGGCCTGAGCTTCTGTGCGCTTTCTCGCCCTGATCAGGTGGCTGCGAGGCGGACGGACCAATGGGCTGGCCGCCTGGAGGGCGCGGACCAATCAGCGGCGGCCAGGCATGAATATTCATGAGTGGCAGATTCAAACCTCCGGGGGAGTTTATCTCGCTCCGCAGCATCACACCTGCCACTTTCCACGGGCACAAACGGAATTTTCTTATGAATGGAAGGAGAAAAAAGCGGTGCGACTTAAATCGGGAGCCCTCCCGGTCTGAACTCACACGACAAAAGCCGGAGGAGGACGGAAGATGACAATGACCGCAATCCCAGAAAGTCTCAACAGTCCCGCCTCAGGAAAAAGCGTCTTCATGGAGTTCGGACCTCCGAGTCAACAAATGTCTCCGTCCTCCATGACGCACGGACACTACCCGGTGCATTGTTTACACTCGGCGGGCCACGGCCAGCACGACAGCTATAGCCCGGGCCCCAACTTCCCTAGAACCCTGACCTACCCGTACATCAACTCGGTGGGCAACCACTCCAGCAGCGCCTACCTCGGCTCGGTCCAAACCTACCAGAACAGCAGCGGCCTGCCCCAGACCCGCTTGGAGGACGCAGGTAAGACTGGCGCCATGCAGCCTCAGACAACACCGGCAACAATTCCCAATTAAGGCTAATTAGGAAGTGTCAACGGCGGCCGTCTATTGGCTGCCGTCCTGCCTGCTCCATCTTTCGAACCATCTTTCGAACCACCAATCTAATCATCTAAATAACCATCTTTACAACCATCTTTCTATCCATCTTTCTAAGCATCTTTCTATCCATCATTCTAAGCATCTTTCTGTCCGCAGCAGCACCGGAAGCCGGCAAGAACGCGGTGGTCGAAGGCGGCGAGGTCCGCTTCAACGGCAAAGGGAAAAAGATCCGAAAACCTCGAACCATCTACTCCAGTTTGCAACTCCAAGCCCTCAACAGAAGATTTCAACAAACGCAATATTTGGCCTTGCCGGAAAGAGCCGAGCTCGCGGCGTCTCTGGGACTCACGCAAACGCAGGCAAGTCCGCCACAATAATAATCATCATCAACGTCACAATCATGTTTAATGTCTTTTATTTATTTTTTATTTGATTCATCGCACGGTTTGAAATAACCAAGCTGGACACAAATGCCATTTAATTGTCAAAATGGCTTCAACGTCTTCATTTATTTGCGTATTTTTTTATTTAGGATTTATTTTGAAATGCAATCCACTTCCTCTCTTCGACCATGCAGGTCACAGACCGTGTCACAACCCTTTCAGGTAACCATCCGCGCGGAGCATAATCTGCGTATGTCATTAATAATTAACTCATTATTGTTGTCAGCTCTAATTGATGGCTATTTGTTTCAATTCGTTTGATAAATACATTTTTAATTACTGTCATGTTATTATACTAGTATTATTATTGTGTAGCCTGTAAATAATCATGTTTTTATACATTTATTCATGTACGCCTCCTTCCGCCCGATTGTACCCCCCGCGACCCCGAAAGGGACAAGCGGTAAAAAAAAAAAAAAGGATGGATCATATTTAATGAAATTCTCGTGTGCGTAAAAATGCCACCGTGCATTTTTTTTATTTTTTGGGGATATATGCGTTCTAGTTTTTATTTTTATTCATTTTCATGACCTTTTTATCTATTTTTAATACACTCTAGCACTTTGAGTTTTTTTGCTCAGTGTGAATTGTTTTTTTTTTTTTACAAAGAAAATATATTATTATTTTTGTTCCTCTCCTCTAAACCGGGGGTCGGCAACCCGCGGCCTTAGAGCTGCATGCGGCTCTTTAGCGCCGCCCTAGTGGCTCTCTGAAGCTTTTTCCAAAAAGTATGAAAAATGGAAAAACATGAAGGAAAAATCTTTTTTTTGTTTTAATATAGTTTCTGCAGGAGGACAAACATGACACAAACCTCCCTAATTGTTATAAAGCTCACTGTTTATATTAAACATGCTTCACTGATTCCAGTATTTGGCGAGCGCCGTTTTGTCCTACTAATTTTGGTGGTCCTTGAACTCACCGTAGTTTGTTTATATCAGGGGTCGGGAACCTTTTTGGCCAAGAAGCCAAATATTTTCAAATGTATTTCCCTATTAGCCATATAATATATTTTTTTAACACTGAACACAACTAAACTCGTACATTTTTAAGTAGAACCAACATTTCCAGAGTATAATAGGTCTCTTATTCTTTGTAATAACATTGTTATTCTGAAGCTAACTATGGAGGGGACGTGGCCTGCGGGCCTGCAGCAAAGCAGGATGTTGCCAGGATCGGCCTCAAAATCAGCGACAGGTGTGTAGAAGGCCCAGCTGGGCCTTGTTATCTAATCACCTGTCGCTCTGTTATAAGCAGCAGCCAGGAGGAAAGACAGGGTTGGGGCTGGAGCCAGAGGGCGAATGAGGACGAAAGAGAAAAAGACGACTGCTGGAAAGCAACTGAGAGACTAATTGGAAAAAAAAAATACAATATTTTAACCTTAAAACAGGGTCTCATGTCGGTGCTTAGTGGTCTGAAGAACCCCCAGGAGGGCAAGCCCGACACTAACCAATAATAAATAAATTACCATTAAAACAACTTCTTGAACATAAAAATGCATGAGAATGTTTTATATTTGGAATGTTATTTTTAACACTATGATTACAATTGGAATTATTCATTACTTATCGTGTTAAGCAACGTCAGCTCAGATTTATCCGAGAGCCAGATGCAGTCATCAAAAGAGCCACATCTGGCTCTAGAGCCATAGGTTCCCTACCCCTGGTTTACATGTATAACTTTCTCCGACTCTCTAAGACGTGTTTTATGCCACTTCTTTTTCTGTCTCATTTTGTCCACCAAACTTTTAACGCTGTGCATGAATGCACAAAGGTGAGTTTTGTTGATGTTATTGACTTGTGTGGAGTGCTAATTTGACATATTTGGTCACTGCAAGCTAATCCACGCTAACATGCTATTTAGGCTAGCTATATGTACATATTGCATCATTATGCCTCATTTGTAGCTATATTTGCGCTCATTTGGTTTAATTTTAAGTCCTCTTAATTCAATTTATATCTCATGACACACTATCTGTATGTAATATGGCTTTTAATTTTTTGCTGCTCCAGACAGATTAGTTTTTGTATTTTTGGTCCAATATGGCTCTTTTCAACATTTTGGGTTGCCGACCCCTGGTCTAACCGGATGTGGTCTGCTTTTTCGCAGGTGAAGATTTGGTTTCAAAATAAGAGGTCCAAGTTCAAGAAACTGATGAAGCAAGGCGGCGGCACTATTGACACTAACGCCCTGGCCACCGGCCGCGGACTCTCCAGCGGCTCCCCGACAGTCGCGCCCGTCTGGAGCGCGCCCGCCGCCGTCAAGACGTCAGTCGGCACCACCGGGTCTTACATCCCGGCCTACACGTCGTGGTACCCCGGGGCGCACCAGGAGTCTATGCAACAGTCCTCCCAGCTCATGTGAACTCACACACACACACACATACACACACACACACACACACACACACGGTCGGGACACCTGCCAAGGTGTGTCTGTGGGGGTGAGACAGGTGGGGGGTGTCGGACTTGGCACCCACACACCCACCCTGCACCCACAGGTCATGACGCACGACACCAACTGTGGAGTTCACCTCAAGCCGGAACCAGAAGGAAAAAGCTGAGAAACTTGAAAAAGGAGCTTTTTTTCCCCACAAGCGGATCAATATTCATGAAACATTGTTTTTGCTGCTCTTTAATATCTTTTTCAATCATATTTGTGGAGACAAACTGCACCACGCAGGCTACAATAAACCTATTTTTGTTTTCTTTATTGCGTTACCCACCATCAGTAGGACATCTTTGCACCAAATGAAATAATAACCCAGCATAATGTAAAAAAAAAAAACAACAACTTGTTTTTATGTGTTCATTATTTAAGTTAAATTATTGGAACATTTTTTTTCTTTCCTGTTGAGGCCAGTCTTGTGTTGATTTGTGTGTTTAAAATGAAACAACATTGTGTTGTTATGCTGCACTATATTGTTATTGTTTTTTTTGTTTTTCTCCCCCAAGTGGGGAAAATAAGACCTGGCTATTAAAAGCTGCACCAGAAACAAAAAATGATATCACACACCAGACGAGCAGCTCATTTTTCTCACTGTATTTTGTAGATATACGTTGAACAAAACAAAAAAATATTGTTTTGTGCTTTACTGGCTGTGAAAGGTTTTAGACTTGTTGTGTTCGTCATATTTGTGTTTAGTCCACATAGAAAAGATTTAGTTTTGTATTTTTTATTTATTGCCTCTATATATGTACATACTGTGCACATTTTCACAAAGCAGTAAAATGATATAAATTATGTGAATAATTGTGTGAGATGCACTGTGTGATGAACACACACACACACACACACACACACACACACAATTTCCCCCCCATTATTGTGCTATTGATGCAGATATTGTGAAATCTCAACAATATACACACACACAAAATTTTGGGTTGAAAAAAATAACCCAATTTTTAACCCAACTGCTGGTTCAGAAAAGGACAAACCCTTTATTTGAGTTATTTTAACTCAAAATTTTGGGTTAATTTTCAACCCAGCTTTTGCGTTTAATTATTTAACCAATAAGTTGAGTTATGATAACTTGGGTTATTCCCGACCAAACTATTGGGTTGAATTATTTAACCCAATCGTTGAGTTATGATAACTTAATGTTGGGTTATTCCCAACCCATTTTTTGGGTTGAATTATTTAACCAATAAGTAGAGTTATGATAAGTTAATGCCGGGTTATTCCCAACCAAGCTATTGGGTTGAATTATTTAACCCAATATTTGAATTATGATAACTTAATGTTGGTTTATTTCAGACCCAACTACAAATGTTATTTGGATATATCCGTGAAATCTGGATTATTTGCAGCTTTTCTTCAGCAAAATCTTGTGGGGAAAACATAGTATAGAAAAGGGGCAATGTTTAAAAATAATGTTCAGCCCATTTTTGTGCTATTGATGCGGATATTGTGAAATCTTAACAAAATACACAGTTAAAATGTTGGGTTAAAAAATAACCAAATTTTAACCCAACTGCTGGTTCAGAAAAGGACAAACCCCTTATTTGAGTTATTTTAACTCAACATTTTGGGTTAATTTTCAACCCAGCTTTTGCGTTTAATTATTTAACCAATAAATTGAGTTATGATAACTTGGGTTATTCCCGACCAAACTATTGGGTTGAATTATTT